>NW_026111161.1:17500-317500 GCF_024679095.1 Eriocheir sinensis | reverse complement strand
ATAATTACTCAAAATACACAGTCATCAGTTATCGAGCCGTGATGGTGACTCTTGCGGCCCAAGGTGTCGGCGGCGGCAGCAAGTGGGTGTGACAAGAGTTTGGCCCCAACAAAGGTTAGGCAGGCAGGGTGTGGGAGTGTGTGGGCGTCGTGCCCGGCCAGGCCGACATCACACTCGTTATTATCAAGCGTGTTACGGTGACGGTGGCCACTCAGTCAATAGTGACACCTTGCCTCATCTGCTCCGCCGTGGCATGTAATAGTGATGCCCCGCGGGGCCGACGCGGCGAAGCTCACGCCCGTGGCGACGCCCCGAGGATGGCGGCGGAGGCGGCGGCGGGGCCGGGACATGGAATGTGACAGTGGCTGCTGCGGCGCCACACGGGCGGCGAGCTGTGCACCGCCCCCAGCAGGAGGCGGCAGGTGAGGCGGGCAGCCTCCGAGGGGGGCCAGGGGGGGTAGGACGAAGTTAGGGAGCATGAGAGACTGGGACCGTGTGGGAAGTGGTGGCGGGGGGCTGTGTTGTGGTGTGAGGCAGGCCACCCAGGCCACCGTGCATCATGGCGGCTTGGCGCAATTTTCAAAATTCAGTCGTGGTAGCTGCTCGCGCTAACTGAGGCTTTCGTGCTAATTAATTTTTTTCTTGGTAGATGGTGGCTCGCGCTAATTGCGGTTCGCGCTAATTGATCTCGCGCTAAGTGGGGCTCTACTGTATATATATATATATATATATATATATAGTGTTACGCAGACACGAGCGAACCCGCACCCGAATGGTGGTTCACAGGGACGGACCGCCATGATTCACCCCTCTCACCGACTACACGTAGGCCCCGGCGAACCAGGGCCAAGCTGACGTCTCCACCGCCTGGCTGGCTCAGAATCAGTCCACCCAGCACCTCTGAGCTGGCCACACCACGTAAGCTTACCTCTTCTACGCACGGTTCTGCGGTTCCCAGGGGCCCATTGGATTACGCTGAGCGCCCTGAGGAACGAAAGGACGCCAGCACAGCGAGCCCCACGAGCGGATGGGGACGGTACTGCGCCCCTGACGGAGCTGCAAGGTGCTGAGAAGGCGGGACTCGACCAGTGTCTAGGCGTGTCGCTATTGTGGGGAGCCAATAAACCAGCTACCCGAAACGTGTTTCCCTCAGCCATTCCACGTTCTCTGCAGGGCCCCGATCCTTAGTTGTGGCGAAAGCAGGTTCTGCGGGCGCCACCCGTAAACATTATCCCCTATTTTCAAGAGTAAAAAATTCCTTGAATTGGATTTTCAAAGCGTTTCCATGACTGTTGAAGATTTGTAGAAAAGATATATGAAGAGATAGTGATGTTTCATAAAGTAGATTATGAGATACTGGCACATACCTAAAACGAATCTTTACCCCATTTAAGCGCGAATTAGGTGGATGAACGCGGTCGCTAATTGAATTCGCGCTAATTGAATAAAGTAACCAATATGAAAGTTATTTGGTGCACGTGGGTCTGACTTTTGGGTTTGATAATTACTCAAAATACACAGTCATCAGTTATCGAGCCGTGATGGTGACTCTTGCGCCCAAGGTGTCGGCGGCGGCAGCAAGTGGGTGTGACAAGAGTTTGGCCCCAACAAAGGTTAGGCAGGCAGGGTGTGGGAGTGTGTGGGCGTCGTGCCCGGCCAGGCCGACATCACACTCGTTATTATCAAGCGTGTTACGGTGACGGTGGCCACTCAGTCAATAATGACACCTTGCCTCATCTGCTCCGCCGTGGCATGTAATAGTGATGCTTACTTGGCCAGCGCCTGACGCTGGCTCACGCCCGGCGGCGGCCCGAGGATGGCGGCGGAGGTGGCGGCGGGGCGGACATGGAATGTGACAGTGGCTGCTGCGGCGCCACACGGGCGGCGAGCTGTGCACCGCCCCCAGCAGGAGGCGGCAGGTGAGGCGGGCAGCCTCCGAGGGGGGCCAGGGGGGGTAGGACGAAGTTAGGGAGCATGAGAGACTGGGACCGTGTGGGAAGTGGTGGCGGGGGGCTGTGTTGTGGTGTGAGGCAGGCCACCCAGGCCACCGTGCATCATGGCGGCTTGGCGCAATTTTCAAAATTCAGTCGTGGTAGCTGCTTGCGCTAACTGAGGCTTCGTTAATTAATTTTTTCTTGGTAGATGGTGGCTCGCTAATTGCGGTTCAGCTAATTGATCTCGCTAAGTGGGGCTCTACTGTATATATATATATATATATATATATATATATATATATATATATATATATATATATACATATATATATATATATATATATATATATATATATATTTACAGGTAACTCGATTTACGCGAGTATTGTGTCCTTGAAGAGGTCGTGTAAATCAAAAACAATGTAAATCAAACAAGAGGAAGGTTTGAAGGTTCCTGTCGAAAAATAAATATTCACTTCATTCAGTGGAGAGAGAGAGAGAGAGAGAGAGAGAGAGAGAGAGAGAGAGAATATCCATATCACCGAGATATCCACTCAGACACTCAGTCTCAGCCTCACTCGTGTGAGGAAGAAATAAGGGACACCATGAGCGACTGGCTAGTATTGGTACCGGAACCGAGCACTCTGGTACCTATACCATACTGTATGGCTGGTACCTTTAGTACCAGTACTGGTACCGGTACCTGCCCAGCCCTATTGTTGAGTAGCGTGGCAGCGTGGGTACTGTATTGTTGTTCAAGTGGCGCGCGGGAAGAACTGAGCTCAGCTGTGTGGCCGCGGCGCTGTGTGAGTCCAGTTGCGTGAGACATCTGGTGGCCACTCCATAAAATATCGCGTATAAGTGAAAAAACGTGTAAATTAAACATTTATTTGGATTTTGGATCCCGCGTTATTTAAAAAACGAGTAAACCAAACTCGCGTAAATCGAGTTACATATATATATATATATATATATATATATATATATATATATATATATATATATATATATATATATATATATATATATATATATATATATATATATATATATATATATATATATATATATATATATATATATATATATATATATATATATATATATATATATATATATATATATATATATATATATATATATATACACAGTACCCTCTCTAGTTTCGCGCTTGCTTCGTTCCGAAGGTATAGTGCTGAACTCAAGGATCGTGAAACTCGAGGTATTGAAAACACTGAAAAAGTGTTTTATCTGTTCCGACCCGTGGAGATTTTTTTTTTTTTTTTTTTTTTTTTTTTTTTTTACATGTGGGCTATGGCGCCGGTAGACTATCCATCTGGGCCTGATGGTCGGCCCCGAGCCCGTCATGGCGCAGGCAACTGTTTATAGTGGTGCCATTATAATTGGCTCATGCTGCCCCCTAGAGCTCACTCTTTTTCCTCCTTTACTCCCTTGTTATCTCAAAATACGTACCTTGGAAAAAGGAAGAAAACAGGTCATTTTAAAGCCACAGATGAAGTCTCACGATTGGCTGAGCTCTGAAAACATGCTTGTGATTCGCTGGGAGTCTGATGACGTCATTGCTGGCGCTCATTCGGTCAGCAGTCTCGCTGTCTTAGGGCAGTGTCACACTGGCTGTTTTTCTCTAGCCGTTGTGGCCACTGGCAACGCCCACATGCCCATCTGGGGGCGAGTTGTCGGTTATACGTAACATGGTGTCACAATGGGCCTTTTGTTTCCCTCCGTGTGGGCGGCAGCTTGGGCAACTGGCAAATCCAACTTTTCCGGGTGTGTGTCACACACGGCCAAGGTCAGTTGCCCATCTCCACATCCACAAAGATTTTGCCCTGTATCGACGTGGCGTCGTCTGCTAAAGTGGGGGCTGCTGCGGCTTGTGCTGCCATTACCCAAGTTGTGGACTTGTTGCTGCAGTTAAATGGAAGGAAGAAGCTGTTGTGGGTGTGGCATGTCTGAGGTTCCTCCGTGCCAGTTCTCATTGTCACCACTGCGCGTGAGCGGCCAACCCACCCATCTAGACACCGACCACATAAACACGTGGATCGAGTAACAACACACACACACACACACACACACACACACGCACACACCAGACTCATCGTGAACCATGGCAGATGTTTCTCACAAACAAAAATGGCTTCACCACTTTCTAGAGTGTGTTAGAACTTATTTGGCGAGTGATTCATACAAACCAAACATACCCAATGGCAAGAAGAGAGCAGTGTTAAAGACGACTGCTCTCTTCTTGCCAAGAGCTAGATTTGGTTCATGTGAGCCACTCACCAAATACATTCTAACACACTCAAGAAATGGTGAAGTCATTTGTTTGTCGGAAACATCTGCCATGGTTCCTAATGAGTCCGGCGTGTGCGTGCATGTGTGTGTGTATGTGTCTTTGTTGTTACTCGATCCATGTGTTTATGTGGTTGAGTCAAGATGGGTGGGTTGGCCTCTCACACGCAGTGGTGACAATGAGAACTGGCATGCAGGAACCACAGGCATGCCACACCCACAACTGTTTCTTCCTTCTTTTTAACTGCAGCAACAAGTCCACAACTTGGGTAATGGCAGCACAAGCCGCAACAGCCCTTACTTTAGCAGACGACGCCATGTTGATACAGGGCAAGTGCTTTGTTTACGTTGAGGATGTGGATACGGGCAACCTTGACCTTGGCCGTGTGTGACACACACCAAGAAAAGTTGGAGTTGCTGGTTGCCCAAGCTGGCGCCAACTCAGTGGAAAGAAAAAAGCTCAGTGTGACACCAGCTTACAGATAACCGTACGGGCGTTGCACGTAACTCCAACGGTTGAACGAAAATGGCCAGTGTGACACCGCCTTAAGGCAGTGAAGCTGCTGATAGGGTGAGCATCGGCGAGGACGTCATCGGGTAGGCGGTGGCTGAGTGGGAGCATGCTGGGCCCACATTCACCGCGTGATGGACAACGTGGGTTCAAGTCCCCACGCTACCACCCAGCCACCCAGCGAATCACAAGCATGTTTTCAGAACTGTCAGTCAATCGTAAGGCAGCAGCCTTCAACTGCGGCTTCAAAACGACCCGTTCTCTCTTCCTCTCTCTCTCTCTCTCTCTCTCTCTCTCTCTCTCTCTCTCTCTCTCTCTCTCTCTCTCTCTCTCCATAGCCACAATGTTTGGAGGAAAATGTCCAGTGATACTACCTTTAACCCTTTCTATACGTGACGCAGACGTCAGCGTCACAGTATGGAAAGGGTCAAGAGGAAATGGAAGAAGATTAAGAGGTTTAAAAGAGGACAAATGGTGATGACGTCGGACACCCTTTGGACGCCGATGTCGGCGTCACCGGATTGAAGGGGTTAAAGATAGCGTGCGTGACGCCGATGGTAAGTAGACGTGACCCGTACGTGTCAAAGCAGCGCGAAACTTGGGGTGATAATGCACGAAAGTCAGGATGGTAAGAATTTAGGACTAACCGCGAAACTCATGGATTGCAAAACTCAAGATGGTACTGTATATATATATATATATATATATATATATATATATATATATATATATATATATATATATATATATATATATATATATATATATATATATATATATACAGTAAAACCCCGATTATCCGAAATGGAAGGGGGGAAGCCTCTTTCGGATAAGCCGATTTTTCGGATAATCCGGATTTATGGCCGCCATTTTGATCGCCGCCAGTTTGATCGTCGGCATTGTGTCTTGCTTTCTCGTTTGGATGAATATCACTTTGATCTTGCACCTTGGTTCTTATTTTCGAAGCACAGGTAGAACGCGATGCGACTGCCCAGTGTGAAGTGTGTGACGCGACTGCCGCCGACTGACGATGTAAACAATGAAACCAAACAAACACACGCTACGCTAAACAAAGTAGTATGCTTAAAACATGTGATGTAAATGTTTTATTGTATGTTTGTCTGTGTGTCTCCTTGTCTGGACCAGTGTATGTTGATACTTGTGAGCGTTGCAGATCTGAATTGTGAATGTTGCAGAGTGCGATTGTGAATGGTTGTGCAAGCTTGCAAGTGTGACCTTGAGCTATTTCGCTATTTGCACGTATTAGAAAGCATATTCATTTTAACTGTTCTTATCAATTTTAAATGTGTTAATATAGTACATATGTGGTTACTTTTATTTATTTTTGATGTTTTATAACGTTTTAGTATAGAAAAAAAAATTGCATTATCCAGATCAATTTCTGATAATACGGTTTTCGGATAATCCGCTTCGGATAATCGGTTTATATATATATATATATATATATATATATATATATATATATATATATATATATATATATATATATATATATATATATATATATATATATATATATATATATATATATATATATATATATATATATATATATATATATATATATATATATATATATATATATATATATATATATATATATATATATATATATATATATATATATATATATATATATATATATATATATATATATATATATATATATATATATATATATATATATATATATATATATATATATATATATATATATATATATATATATATATATATATATATATATATATATATATATATATATATATATATATATATATATATATATATATATATATATATATATATATATATATATATATATATATATATACTCAAATAGTATGGGGTTAGGGACCCTGCATTATTCAAAATCCGTATAAAATTAGTGCCCCCCGTAGAAACACACTGGGCTGCATTTGAGAGAGGGAATCAGGACTCTCGGAACGTCACGAGTGCTCTCAAATGTGTGACGCGGCAGCACGAGTTGCCATCTCGGCACATCCGCTGGCTCCTGTCTTTGAGGGGTAGAAAGCCTTTGTGTTGTGATGACGTCATCACCAAATATGGCGGTCCAAACACATATAAGTGAT
Organism: Eriocheir sinensis; assembly: GCF_024679095.1. NCBI lineage: Eukaryota > Metazoa > Arthropoda > Malacostraca > Decapoda > Varunidae > Eriocheir > Eriocheir sinensis. Next base: position 310,631 of record NW_026111161.1, on the reverse strand, counting down.
TCCATTGCATTTCACCTCTGTGTGCCACCATAACCACTGCAGCTTCCTTTTCATCTTCTGTTGTAAGGAGTTCATCAGCCACGACAGCTAGTAATGCATGTTAAATGTCGCCAGAAAGATCAGCATATGCCATTTTGCTGCGAGTGAGACGCCATCACCATAGCAACGACGAGGCTTAGTTAAAGGACGGCCTTTATCACCACTCTTGCAGCACTCTTGGAGCACTGGCAGTTACTGCGGCAAGAATTTCTTTTACACTATGATAGATACAGCGAACACTGTTCTCATTCACGTGGTATGCTCTCCCTACCGCAACGTAACTCATCCAAAAACGTAACTTCTCGGAAATCTGAATTCTTCTGCAAGGTGAACACCTTTCTCAAACTCTTTGGGGTGCTTTCAGCAGGTGTTTTGGTGGAACAGTGTTGCCACTCATGCCATGGCTACTTGGTGCGATGAGCGGGAAATTTAAAAATCCTAGAAAAACTCTTCCATGACAATCCATATAAAAGCGAAACTGTACTATTGGAAACCATACTATTTGAGGGACGACTCTGTGTGTGTATATATATATATATATATATATATATATATATATATATATATATAGATATAGATATAGATATATATAGATATATATATATATATATATATATATATATATATATATATATATATATATATATATATATATATATATATATATATATATATATATATATATATATATATATATATATATATATATATATATATATATTATATATAGATATAGATATAGATATATATATATATATATATATATATATATATATATATATATATACTTGGTATCAAAAGAAAGCAAATTAAATGTATTATTCATAATTGGGAAGAAAGAGGGTTGAATACTAAATAATAAAAAAAAATAACATGTATAATAAGGTGCTTAAGGCGAAAATCTGGGTAGGGACGGTGTTGCCATATCTCTGGTAAATATGCATGAATCACTGATTTTTATGCTTTGAAGTATTGACAACATGTAGATCAATTTTAGACATTCAGCCCCATTCCAGCCCCCAACCCCGCAAGCCCCAACAGCCCTTTCCGAAACTTATGAGTGTTATTCTGCTGTTATTATTGGCCCCACAACTCTCATTTTTTTATGGCTAAGACACGTTATGATGTGCATCGTTTCTGTTGTTAATTTCTTTTATTTTGGCTTTTTTTCGGATTTTTTTCGCTTTTTTTGACCAAGAAATTATTAATACAAAATGACAGCTCACACATATAAGAAAACAGCGACGGACATCAGATGAAAAAACATTCCTTTGCCTTTTAGTTTTTGTTTCATTGAAATCAAGCTAAAACTGGCTCCAAAATAGATTTTAGAAGGGGAATAACATTCATTTTGAGATACGGGCCGATAAAGATTATCGATCAGTCTCACACCTGTTATAACACACCTCTTTTAGTTTGGTGTCTATGATCTCCTTTACAGAGGCGTCAACGTCAGTATTCTGCCATTTCTCATCGGGCTCCTCGAGTTGTTGCTGAAGCTCTTCTACCTTTAGCTGGAGTTCTCTTATCCTTTGCTTCATGAAGTTAGTTCTTTCTTCATTGTTCAGCCTGTGTCGGCGTCTTCTGCTTGTGTTAACTGCCCCATCACTGGGAATATTGAGGGTGTATATGGGCAGGAGTCTTTCTCTAATGCATATCTCATTGAATGTGATAGCTAGTTGAGCATTGATTATTTTTCTTAAGATATTCTCCTTATATCTTATGATAGTCTTATACTCTTTCTTAATCGGCTGTATGACTTCGCCGAAGCTAGTCATGTTCGCTAGATCGCGATTTCGGGTCCTAGACCCTTCCTCAGTAGCGAGGTCTTTCCTTGGTCAGGATACCGGAGAGAAAGGCTTGTGTGGGGAGCGGGGGTGGATTTATACCGGTGGATTTATACAAGCCATTCTCTCCGGTATCCTTACCAAGGAAAGACCTCGCTACTGAGGAAGAGTCTAGGACCCAAAATCGCAATCTAGCGAACGTGACTAGCTTCGGCGAAGTCATACAGCCGATTAAGAAAGAGTATAAGACTATCATAAGATATAAGGAGAATATCTTAAGAAAAATAATCAATGCTCAACTAACTATCATATATATATATATATATATATATATATATATATATATATATATATATATATATATATATATATATATATATATATATATATATATATATATATATATATATATATATATGTATATACACACACACACACACACACATATATACACATATATACAGTACTCTCGAGTTTTGGGCTATCCAAGTTTCGCGATCCATGAGTTTCGCGGTTAGTCCTAAATTCTTACCATCCCAACTTTCGCGCATTATCACCCCAAGTATCGCGCTGCTTTAACACGTACGGGTCACGTCTACTTACCATCGGCATGACGCATGCTACCTTTAAAGGTAGTATCACACTGGACGTTTTACGCCAAACATTGTGGCTATGGCAAGAGAGAGAGAGAGAGAGAGAGAGAGAGAACGGGTCATTTTGAAGCCGCAGTTGAAGGCGGCTGCCTTACGATTGGCTGACATTTCTGAAAACATGCTTGTGATTCGCTGGGAGTCTGATGACGTCATCGCCGACGCTCACCCTATCAGCGGCCTCACTGCGGCGTCGGCGATGATGTTCTCCCTCCCTTTTAAGTGGTTGACATTCAGGTTGTAGGGCTGGAGAAACAGGGACCATCTGAGAAGTCGCTGATTGGTAAACTTGCTGCGATTGAGGAAGGCCAATGGATTGTGGTCTGTGTAGACTTGGAGTGGTTCTTGAGCAGGCTGTATGTAGCATTCGAATTTCTGGATTGCTGAGACGATGGCCAGGAGCTCTTTCTCAATGGTGCTGTATCTTCTCTGGTGGATATTAAGTTTGCTGGAGTGGTACGCCACTGGATGAAGGATACCCTCCACCTCCTGCAGTAATACAGCACCAAGAGCGGCATCACTGGCATCAGTCTGCAGGGCAAAGGGCTGAGTGAAGTCTGGGGCGATGAGTACAGGACCCTGGGCCAGGAAGTTCTTGAGTTGGTCGAAGGCGGCCTGGCAATCCTCTGTCCACAAGTAGTGTACGGCTCCACTCGTGAGCCGTGTGAGAGGGACAGTGGCGGCCGCGAAGTTAGGGCAGAACCTCCTGTAATACCCTGCCATGCCCAGAAAGCGCCGCAGGGCCTTCCGAGTAGTGGGGTAGGGTATTCAAGGATGGCAGAGATGTTGGCTTCCTTGGGTCGTACTCTGCCATTGCCCACCACGTGGCCCAGGTACGTCACCGTTGCTCGGCCGAAGGTAGTCTTAGCCAGCTTCACGGTGAAGTGGGCTGCCTGCAGCCTTGTCAGCACATCCCTGAGTCTCGTAAGGTGCTGCTCCCAATGCTCTGTAAAAATTAGAATGTCGTCTAGGTAAACGGACACTCCAATAAGATCCTGTAACAGATAATCCATGGCTCTCTGGAAGGTTGAAGGGGCATTCCTCATCCCAAAAGGCATTACATTATATTGGTAGAGCCCAAAGGGAGTGATGAAAGCGGATATCTCTTGTGCTCTCTCTGTGAGGGGAATTTGATAATAGCCCTTCAATAAATCCAGCTTTGTTATATACTGGGACCTTCCCACCTCATCGATCAAGTCGTCTATCCGTGGCAGGGGGTAGGCGTCTGGGACTGTCACAGCGTTGACCCTGCGGTAGTCGGTGCAGAGACAACTGTCCATCTTCCTTGGGGACGAGTAGACAAGGTGACGCCCAAGGAGACTGGCTGGGTTTCGCCAGCCCCTGCTCGAGTAGATAGTCCACCTCTTGCCTCATCTGGTCACGTTTCCTGGGGCTTATGCGATATGGAGGGTGACGAAGAGGAGAGGTGCCGGGAGGAGCTTGACGTCATGAGAGGTGAGGTTACACAGGTTTGGATGATCATTGAACACATTAAACTGGTGAAGGATGGATAGGATGTCTTTTGATTGAGAGGATGAGAGATGGGACAGGTAATTAGATGGGTTACATAATATGGATGAATTATTTGTCCCTTCTGCATGAGTGGTGGTGGTTTCTAACGAAATAGAACATACAGGTCTCTCTGGTGAGCCAGGTGCAAGGCCAGCTCTAGTTTTATATAATCTAAGTAAGTTAATGTGTATTTTCTGGGTACTTTTCCGGCGGTTAGGAGTGTCTATAATGTAATTTTGTTCACTGATCTTCTCATTGACTGTATAGGGACCATGGTATTTAGTTTGCAGGGGTGATCCTGGGACTGGAATAAAGACAAGGACTTTATCACCTGGTTTGAACTCTCTAACTTTAGCTCTAGTGTCAAAGTGTTTCTTCATGTCTCCTTGAGTTTGTTTGAGGTTGTCACGGGCAAAGGAGCGAACTTTGGTTAGTGTGTCTTTAAGTTTAACTAAATACTGGGTGACAGTGACAAGTTTGCTTGAGGTGTTATTAAACAATTGGTCCTTGATGACTTTAAGGGGACCTCTTACCTTATGGCCATACAGTAACTCAAAGGGGGAGACTCCAAGGGACTCGTTAGGGGTCTCTCTTATGGCAAACAGGACGTAAGGTAGAGCCTCGTCCCAGTCCTGGTCCTGATCGTGACAAAATTTACGAAGAAGAGCCTTCAGTGTTTGGTGACATCTTTCTAAAGCTCCCTGTGACTGTGGATGGTACGCCGTAGATAAAGTTTGTGTGATGCCAAGCTCGGTGAGAACTGCCGTGAAGAGATCGCTCGTGAAATTAGTGCCACGGTCGCTCTGAATCTCCCTGGGGATGCCAAAAGTGGTAAACAAGTGTGTAAGTTTGGATACAACAGTTTTGGCAGAGATGTTTTTGATAGGGAAACCTTCTGGGTAACGGGTGGTAGGGCACATGACAGTGAGGATGTATTGGTTACCTTTCTTTGTTTTGGGTAATGGGCCCACGATGTCAATGATGATTTTTGAGAATGGTTCTTCAGGCACCTGGATGGGCTGAAGAGGATAAGGAGGGATATTCTGGTTGGGTTTCCCCATTACCTGGCAAGTGTGGCAAGAATTAACAAATGAGGCAACATCCTTCCTAAGACCGGGCCAATAAAACTCATTAAGTAGCTTCTCACAAGTTTTCCTGATCCCATGATGGCCGGCTAGGTTCCCATGAGCGATCTCCATCACTGGCTCTCATAAGGTGACGGGTAGGACTACTTGATGGAGCTCAGCCCAAGTGGCATCATCTAAAAGTTGAGGTGGTTTATACAATCTCATAAGAATTTTATCCTGGTAATAGAAAGAAGGTGAGGAAGTGATCTGGTCTTTAGGTATAGCTTGGGTATGAAATCGAGACAGGGTGGTATCGTCTTTTGAGCCTCAGCAAGTAAGTGGTCAGTGAATACCTTACCAACCCCAACGTGAGGCGTAGGATGGAGGGTGGTTGGTAAGGGCTGAGGTGGCTCTGGAGCAGCGGCAACAGACTGTGCTCGAGTGACTGCACATTCAGGAAAAATGTTAGGCTGCTCCTTTTCCATGTCAGCTGTAGGGTTGTAATGCAATGGGGAGACATTAGTTATGATAGGTGGAACGACTAGTCCCCCAGCCAGATCATTAGCCAACAGGAAATTAGCATTAGGGATAGGAAGAGAATTATCCTCACTGACAGCAATGGTAACTGCTCCCACAACCAACGGACAGTTTAAGTGCACCCTAGCCAGAGGTATGGGAAAGGTTTGATGAAAATCTTTAAGGAGTACCTTCTCCCCCGTGTACTGCTGCTCAATCCCTGGAAGAGCGGATTTTAAAATGATAGATTGGGCAGAGGCAGTATCCCGCATAATCTGGAGAGGGTGCCCTTCAGAGTCCGTGTTGAGAGCCACAGTACCTTGAGACCTGAAGGGTTGAAAAGGGTCAGTGGGAGGAAGTACTGAAGGAGTGTTGAGAGAGGCGACTGGTTTAGAGAATGTAGAGGTCTTTGCTACTTTACACCTAGGATCAGGACAATTCTTTATGAGATGGCCCACCTTTTTACAAAAACTGCAAGAGAGAAAAGACTTGGCACTACCTACCACTACTCTCTGCGGGTTTTACATCCTTGCTATAGCTTGCACCTGACTTACCCACAGGCTGAAGTTTCTTGTCTCCTGAGGGCATAGAGCGATGTATTAGTGAAAAGACATCCGCCAATTTGGCGGCTTTTAAGAGTTCAGTCTCATCCTTATCAGTGATGTGCAACATGATTGAGTATGGTATCTTCCTTTTGAATTCCTCTAGAGCTACAAGGTTTACCAGATCGTCATATGTGGTTACAGCTGCCGACTTAAGCCAGTGTCTCAAAGCTCGGAGTTTCTCTGATGCAAACTCCAAGTATGTTTGACCAGATGTCTTGTTCATGTTGCAGAAGGTTTGTCGATATCTCTCTGTGGTGACTGCATAAGCTGCTAAAATAGCGCTTTTTACTACCTCGTAATCTGAGTTGTCTTCGATATTGTCTAGGACTGCCAAGGCCTTACCGTTGAGTTTGGGCTTGACTAGCCATGTCCAGTCCTCCTTAGGTAGATCGAAGTGAATGGCAGAGGATTCGAATTCCCGAAAGAATGCTTCTGGATCGTAATCCGAGAATTGAGGCATAAGAGGAAGAAATTTGGTTATCTGCAACCTATTAGGGGTTCGAGTCCCCCCGTCTGAGGACTGCAGCTGAAGCACGCTGAGTTGATGTTCACGTTCACGTGCTTTACTTTCTTCATTTCGTTCGTGTTCAAGTGCTCTTGCTTCTTTTTCATATTCTAGCTTCATCTGGAGTGCCTGCATTTTCACCCTCTCTATCTCTAGGGCGATTGCGGGGTTTGCAGAACCCAAAGAGGTAGGGCTTTCCATGAGGTGGTCAGCCTCCTCCTCAGGGTCACCCAGATGAGCTAGAATTAGGGACATCAACTCGGGTTTTCTTGTTTGACTAGTGAAGGGAATATTATAGTTTGTAGCAATATATTTAAGTTGTTCCACAGTTACAGTTGCTGTTTTAAGTTCCTCCACAGAGGGATTACCGACAAACTCTTCTACGTTGAACACCATTTTGATTGATGTACAAGTCGATTTAACGGTTGTACGAAAGTTGTTAGTAACCACTAATGGTTAAAAGTGATGCTTGGAATGTGACCCAGTAATCTCCTGAACTATTAACTAGTTCACAATCCTGGCATGAGATTAATTGATAGGGGAGCGACCCCTGAAGAGATAACACCGCCGAAGATAACACTTCGACGAAGATAACGAGCCAGTGGAGAATGACCAGAGAATGCAATACCCACATCTGCAAACAGGATCTGGCATTAAGTACTCGTTTGAGTTTGAGCTGGTCAAGTTATGAGTCGAGTGAAGTATTGAATTGATTCGGAACGTCAGTGGTTCCTAAAGAAAATGAGTCTCGTAGGCTATGGGGAGAAAGTGTCTCACAGGAAAGATTCGAACAGAGCAAAACGTAATTAAGAGTATGAGGAACTGATAAAGTCTCCACGCTAGGCCTTTGCGTGGTTAGTTATTAAAGGCACAGTCAATCCCTACACTCAATCACGTTGCACATGAAACAGCACCAACAAACACAGTGACACAGTGATTACAAAAGTAATAGGAGTGATACTAGGGGTGAACGAACATACATGAAACAATAAATGATTAGCGAAGATGAAGTGGTGGAAAATAACAATGAATTAGTTATAATAATCCACTACATATGATCCCGGTCAGGCCCCCAATAATGTTACGAGCGACACAGTAGTTTTGTCTAGGGTGATAATTTAAGAAACTGGTTACCCGAACATTAAATGAGGTGATGAAAATACGAAGATAGTCCTTAACATAAATTTAATGTATAAGTAAGAAACAACAATATTAACAACACCTGTAGCAAGTGAGAGTAATTACGTTACTTGCTCTTAAGACCTTATGGTCGTTTAAATCAAGTAAATGGTGTGAAGGTCATTGAGCACAAAATAGTTCAATACGAGTATGGAAAATAACAAGATAATATACCAAAACGAAGATTAAACCAAAGACAAAATGACACACAGATAACAATGAGAAAAAGAAAACACAAGAAACCCACACAATGACACACAATAATAATAGATAATAATAACCACCACCAATGAATAAATGGATGATAATCACTGATGAATGGATGAATGAAAAGATAAGATGGACACAGAAATGATGAGATATGAGAAAAATAGCATTGTTCACCTCCTATAGTTCACTGGTCACTTTGTAAGTGGTTACTGACTCACTGACTCGGCTGATGACGTGAGAGTTGTTGCTGCTAGCCGAACCCTCAGGAGATGAGTACACTTTGGCCTTTGAGATGAGACTAACTCTCACACTTTGTGGAGGTTTCGACAATGCCTCTGAAATAGCCCAAGGCTATTTGATAAGCCTAAAGCCTTAGCCGAAGCTAGCTCAGGGAGCAACAGGTACAATAATTGATAATTCAGTAGTTAGCAACAGAGATAGTCTGGTTGCAGTAATAATATATATATATATATATATATATATATATATATATATATATATATATATATATATATATATATATATATATATATATATATATATATATATATATATACATACATACAGTATATTTTTCCATCTTAGCCTATAGTGCCGATAGGCTCTCTTCAGGGGCCTGGTGGAGGGCCCAAGCCCGTCATGGCACAGGCAATTCTTATAGTACCGCCATTTATGCTTGGCTCATGCTGCGCCCAGGAACTCGTTCTTGATTCACTGGACGGTTCTTTTAGAGTCTGGGTTAATGGGTGGTCTTCTGAACAGCATGTAGTTAGTCTTAGGCCACTCGGTGTGTGTGTAATTACCTAGTTGTAGTTACCTAGTTGTAGCTTTACAGGGCCTGGGCTTACGTTCGTGTGGTCCCGTCTCCGTATCTGCATTTGTCCAACTTTTCCTTAAAGCTTTGCACACTCTTCGCCGATAATACATCCTCACTTAGTCTGTTCTAAACCTATACATTTCTTTGCAGGAAGCCATATTTCTTTATGTCTCTCAAGCATCTTCCTTTCCTCAATTTTTTACTGTGTCCTCTTGTGCTCCTGGTGTTTATTCTTTTTTAGTTGTAATTCCTCATTATCTACTTCTTTGATTTTGCTCAATAATTTATAAATTTGTATTAGGTCTCCCCTTTCTCTTCTTTGTTCTAGTGTTGGTAAGTCCATTTCCTTTAATCTTTCTTCATATGTCAATCCCTCCAGCTCTGGAATCATTTTTGTTGCCATCCTTTGTATTCTTTCTAGTTTTTCTGTGTTTCTTCTTATGGGGAGACCACACTGCCTCCGTGTGTGTGTGTGTGTCATTTTCATCAGGTAACTGCTACAATCACAGAATCTTACCTATGTAAATTAGTAAAATAGTGGCAGTTAGTGACGCAGTCTATATCAAATGAGTGTTTCATGTCAACTGTTGAGCAGCAGTCTTGTTGGGTGGGTTTTCTCCGACATCGTTTAGTAATGTATCACAATGATCTAAATAATTATTTAATCAGGCGAAATATAAGGAAATATAACATTTTTACACACAAAAAAATACACGTTAAATGAATATTCCCGCCAAAATAACTTAACCCATAGCCAGAAGTAGCCGACTCCACCAACTCCGACTCCACACCCCAACCTTTTAGTATTCCACTCTGACTTATAATTAGCTCAGCCGCCATTTGTGGGCAGCTTCATTGGTCTGTTGTTCCCTTCCTCATATTTTCCTAGTAGTCCTGTCACCTCGTCCACCTCCTCTGTCAGCCCTCCGGCTTCTTCACCCAGGCTTGCCAGTATTTCTTTCACTTCACTGATTTCCTCTCTATCTCTCTCTTCCCTCATCGGGACTTTCTCTTCTCTAACACCCATCATTATCACACTCTTCTTCTTTCCTGCTGTTTCTTAACCAGGCCTTCTTGTTACTTGAACAACCTCACACTCCATCTCTATTTTTCTTTCTCTTTTTGGTGTTCCAGAATTTCATTGAAACTCCCTTTTCCTTTTCCTTTTGTTTTTTCCACACATTTATCTCCACATCAACTATTTTCTTAATCTTATTTTCCACATCCATTTCGCCGTCACTACTTCCCGTCACCCTTCTTGATGTTTCCTCCTTGACCACTGCCTTTATGTTGTCAGCTCTGGAACTTCCCTTTTTTGTTTTTCATTTTCTTCCCTTAGTTTTCTGACTTTTTCCCTTCTGGCAACTAGTTCCTTCTTCAGGTCATTGAAAATGTTCACAAATCTCCTCAAGTCCTCCCTCATGCCCCTTACCTCCTCCTTTGAATCCTCTGCTTCTGTCTCTGATCGTCTCATTCGTGACCATAATCCCGGGGTGACATTTGGCCTGGCGAGAAACAGGAAAGCCCTCTGCCTCAAATATTTCTTCTTCATATCTCCTCGCCATTTTTGCCCAGGCAAGTTCAGCTGTGGCACTTTTCACTCACTTTGCCCCCCCCTCCAGACAAAACCTATCCTGAGGCCCTGACCCCACAATGTAGGTAAATTTGTCATGTTTCCTGGTCCTTCAAAATAGGCGGGAGAAGATTGGCGGCAACGTTTTGCGCTCCAACAGCTGACGACGGTTTGTGTGTCATGAAAATCCTTCTGCAGCCACCTCTGTGCAATTGGGAAAAGAATCTGTGAATGCAGGAGGACAGGTGTATTAACGATATTACTGGCTGGTCGTCAGTGCAAGGGGTGGCAATTCTCATCCGTTGTAACTCAAGGGCTACCTGTACATATATGGAAACATTACATTCATGAATTCCAAAGTCTTCTTAATACTCCTCAAGCCATAAAGTATAGATCAAAACAAATGACTGGAGTATATTTGTTTGATGGCACAAAACTTTAAGTATGTAGCAAACCCTTCCCTGAGAGGTACACACTTGCATGTACTGAACACTCCCCTGAGAGGTATCTGTGTGTACATTCTAAACACTGCTTGAGTCAGGACAAATTATCACGAGTGAAAAACTTTTGCTAAAACTTGAATCAGAGAAGACCAGCGGAGATGATGTTGACTCCAGCCTCTGCCTGACTCCTCTACTCTAAGCCCAATTAGTTGCCGCATCATAATAAAGGCACGGTGCTTATAGATGCATGATACGCTTTTACCATAACTCATGGTAATTTACCCATTACCATACACACACAACTTTACTATGCTTGGAATAATTTCCACAGGAGTGTTGGCGATGGTGGTGGCGGCAGTGACGGGCCCAGTGATCCTGCCCATCAAGCTCCTCATGGATGTTTTGGTGAGTGTTATGTAGGATGGAGTGAGTGTGTGTCTGTATTTACCCAGTTATGTAGTTGCCTAGTTGTGATTTACAGGACCGGAGGTATGCTCGTGCTGTCCCGTCTTTCCAACTACTTACGTCTAATTTGGCCTTAAATGCGCTCATTGACTTAGCCTGTACCACTTCCCTCTCCAGCCCATTCCAGACCCCAACACATCTCTGCGGGAAGCTGTTCTTCTTGATGTCTTCTACAATTTCCTTTTCTCAACAGTTTTCCATTTCCTCTAAGTTTCTCTCTTCTCTTATCAAAAGGTCCTCTCCATCCAATTTCTCTAGACCATTCATCACCCTATACACTGCTGTTAAATTTCCTCTTTCTCTTCTACTTTCCAATGTAGGGAGGTTCAGCCTCAGCAATCTTTCTTCATAAGTCTCAGCCTTGGTGCCATATTTGTTGCCGCTCTCTGTATCCTCTCCAGTTTTCTAACGTGTTTCTTAAGTGATGGCGACCAAGCCACTGATGCATATTCTAGTCTAGGGCGTATCAAGGTCACAATTAATTTCCTTACCATGTCCTCATCAAGGAATGTGAACGCTGCTCTGATGTTCCTCAGCAGGTTGTATGTCTCAGCTGATATTTTATTCACATGTCTTTCTGGAGACAAGTTCTCTGTGATCATCACTCCAAGGTCTTTTTCTTGTCTTCTTGTCTAACTTATCCTTACCCAACTTATAATGTCCCTCTACTCTCATTCCACTCTTTCCAAATTCAATAACACTGCACTTTTTGGTATTAATTCCATTTCCCACTTCCTGCTCCACCCCCACACTGTGTCCAGGTCTCTCTGGAGCAGCAACCAGTCCTCCTCTTTGTGTGTGTGTGTGTGTGTGTGTGTGTATTTACCTAGTTGTATTTACCTAGTTATGAAATACAGGAAAAGAGCCGTACTAGGCTCGTGCTGTCCCGTCTCCATAATGCTTATTATCCAGTTTGGCTTTAAATTCATGAATTGTTTTTGCACACACAGTCTCCTCGTCAAGTCCGTTCCATGTTGTTATGCTTCTGTATGGAAAACTGTATTTCTTGATGTCTCTCCTACAGTTGCTTTTTCTTCAATTTCTTACTGTTGCCTCTTGTTACACTTCTGTCACGTACCACTAAGTCTTTCCTGTCCAATTTCTCCAATCCCTCTTGTATCCTGTATACAGTACCCTCTCGAGTTTCACGCTATCCGAGTTTCACGAGAAACGAGTTTTGTGGTTAGTCCTAAATTCTTACCATCCCAACTTTCACGCATTATCACCCCGACTTTCGCACTGGTTTGACATGTACGGGTCACGTCTACTTACCATCGGCATCACGCATGCTACCTTTAAAGGTAGTATCACACTGGACGTTTTCCTCCAAACATTGTGGCTATGGAGAGAGAGAGAGAGAGAGAGAGAGAGAGAGAGAGAGAGAGAGAAAACGGGAAGAGAGAACGGGTCGTTTTGAAGCCGCAGTTGAAGGCGGCTGCCTTACGATTGGCTGACAGTTCTGAAAACACGCTTGTGATTCGCTGGGAGTCCGATGACGTCATCGCCGACGCTCACCTTATGACGCTGCCTTAAGGCGGTGTCACAATGGCCATTCTCGTCCAACCGTTGTGGCTATGGGCAACGCCTGTACGCCCAACCGGGAGCAAGTTCACGGTTATCCGTAACCTGGTGTGACACAGCACTTTTTTCTTCCCACCGAATTGGCGCGCCAGCTAGGGCAACCGGCAACTCCAACTTTTCCGGGTTTGCATCACACACGGCCAAGGTCGGTTGCCCGTATCCACATCCACAACGTAAACAAAACACTTGCCCTGTATCAACATGGCGTCGTCTGCTAAAGTAAGGGCTGTCACTGCTTGTGCGACTTGTGGACTTGTTGCTGCAGTTAAATGGAAGGAAGAAACAGTTGTGGGTGTGGCATGCCTGTAGTTCCTCCATGCTAGTTCTCATTGTCACCACTGTGCGTGAGTGGCCAACCCACCCATCTTGGCTCAACCACATAAACACATTGTTCGAATAACAACAAACACACACACACACACACACACACACACACACGCACGCACGCACGCACGCACACACCATACTCATTAGGAACCATGGCAGATGTTTCTGAAAAACAAAAATGACTTCACCATTTCTTGAGTGTGTTAGGCAGTATTTGGTGAGTGGCTCACATGAACCAAACCTAGCTCTTGGCAAGAAGAGAGCAGTCGTCTTTAACACTGCTCTCTTCTTGCCATTGGGTATGTTTGGTTTGTATGAACCACTCACCAAATAAGTTCTAACACACTCTAGAAAATGGTGAAGCCACTTTTGTTTGTGAGAAACATCTGCCATGGTTCATGATGAGTCTGGTGTGTGCGTGCATGTGTGTGTGCGTGTGTCTTTGTTGTTACTCGATCCACATGTTTATGTGGTCGGTGTCTAGATGGGTGGGTTGGCCGCTCACGCGCAGTGGTGACAATGAGAACTGGCACGGAGGAACCTCAGACACGCCACACCCACAATAGCCTCATCCTTCCATTTAACTGCAGCAACAAGTCCATAACTTGGATAATGGCAGCACAAGCCACGAGAGCCCTTACTTTAGCAGACGACGCCATATTGATACAGGGCAAGTGCTTTGTTTACATTGTGGATGTAGAGATGGGCAGTAAAGGGAGTAAAGGCAATAAGGGAGTAAAGGAGGAAAAAATTGAGCTCCGGGGGGCAGCATGAGCCAATTACAATAGCGCCACTATAAACAATTGCCTGTGCCATGACGGGCTCAGGGCCGTCCATCAGGCCCAGATGAATAGTCTACCGGTGCCATAGCCCATGTAAAAAAAAAAAATAAAAAAAAAATCTCCACGGGTCGGAACAGATAAGCACTTTTTCAGTGTTTTCAATACCTCGAGTTTAGTGCTATACCTACGGAACGAAGTGAGCATGAAACTCGAGAGGGTACTGTAATGCTATTAAGTCCCCTCTCTCTCTCTCTCCTTTCCAGTGTTGTTAGTCCCAATTTTTCCAGTCTTTCTTCATAAGTACGTTCTCTCAGAGTTTCCTGTAATTTAGTCGCTGCTCTTTGTATTCTTTCCAACTTTCTAATTTCTTTCCTCAATCTAGGTGACCACACTAATGCTGCATATTCCAGTCTCATATGTATCATCGATGTTGTTAGTTTCTTCACCATTTCTTCGTCTAGATACGTAAACGCTGCTTTTATGTTTCTAAGAAGATTGTATGTTTCCCCAGTTATCCTATTTATATGTTTTCCAAAGGATAACTTGTCTGTTATTGTCACTCACAGATCTTTTTCCTCTGTTTTTTTCATGATTCTTTCATTACTCAGAGAGTAGTTCCCCGATATTTGTCTACTGCTCTTACCAAACCCCATCACGCTACACTTCTTTGCACTGAATGTCATTTCCCATTTGCGTGACCATTCACTTATTCTATCGAGATCTTGGCTCAGGGCTACACAGTCTTCTTCATTAGCCACCCTCCTCATTATTTCAGCATCATCAGCAAACATATTCATATAGCTTGTCACCCCTTCTGTCATGCCATTAATATAAGTTACAAACATAATCGGAGCCAACACCGATCCTTGAGGGACTCCATTCGTCACTTCCATCCAGCTTGATTTATTATTCCTGATTACTGTTCTCATTTCTCTCTTCGTCAAAAAGTCCACAATCCAATCCAATATTGAACCTCCCAGCCCTCCAACATGATTGAGTTTCCATATTAACCCTTTCCATATGTGACTCAGACGTCAGTGTCACAGTATGGAAAGGGTCAAGAGGAATTGGAAAAGGATTAATCCTCTTCTAAACCTTTCAATCCTCCTCAAAATTCCTCTTAATCCTCTTCCACTTCCTCTTGAAAAGGTTTAGAAGAGAATTAAGAGGAAGTGGAAGAAGATTAAGAGGTTTAAAAGAGGACTAATGGTGATGACGTCGGACGCCCTTCAGACGCAGATGTCGGCGTCACTGGATTGAAGGGGTTAATCTCTTGTGGGGCACTTTATCAAATGCTTTCTTTAACCCTTTCCTTGCTCGCGGTGCGGACGTGACTGTCCCTTCATGCCAAAAACTCCAATGGAAAGAGGAGGTCCAGATCTATAGGAGTTGGTCACGTATGCCTCTCTTGCGAACGTACATGCATGTTCAGGGAGTGATGAATGTTAACACTTACGTCGGTGCGTGCGGGATGATCAGCCGTATTGAGGGAACTGCGGACATCTTTTCTTCAGATTCTGGCAAGGGAGTATTGCCAACTGCAATATTTACAACTATTTGGTCAAAGAATCAGTCAGGTGATAGGTGAAGCTATGCAAAAATGCCGCTATATTGGGCAAGAACATCCACCAGTTACTCGTCCGTAGAATTGCCACGCTGGGCTGATATGATTTTCCACCAAATTTAGTGAAGAACCCACTCAATTGGCAATCCTGTGTTGTGAGAATTAGTGTTGGAACACTTTCATGCGCGGGAGATTTGAGTGCGGGTGGAGCTCGCAGCGAGGGTTTAGCACCACCAGCAAATACGCCTAATGCTCGCTGCGAGCATTTAGCAATGAAAGGGTTAAGTCCGGATACACACAATCCACCAAACCGTCTCTCTCCTGTATTATATCAATTACTCTTGAATAGAAGCTTATCAGATTAGTTACACAAGATCGCCCTCCTCTTAATCCGAATTGACTACTTGTTAATATACTGTTGCTTTCTAAATATGCCACCCATCTGTTTTTTTATAATTTTCTCACATTTTGGCTACTACGCTTGTTAATGACACTGGCCTATAGTTCAACGGATCTTCTTTACTTCCTCCTTTATATATTGGGACTATGTTAGCCCTCTTCCAGTCCATTGGTACTTTCCCTTGCGATAGTGAGACATTAGGCGGGGTTCCCACTATTCCGTCTTGACGGATCTGTTGACGTTAATGACGTCAAAATGACGTCAGCGAAACAGCGGCTGCCCGTCAGGGGTGATCCACTCCGTCAGTCCATCGCTCATCATTTGTTGAGAAACACATGGACAGCATTAACCACAACGACTTCTTGTATATGTTATTTTGTAGCTAAGTACTTCTGTTTCATATTTTCATGATATGTAGAGTATCCAACATCACTGGACTGGCACCACCACCGCCGTTACGGACCCAAAAGTTAACTTGAGTTCATCTCTGGAAGGGCTCTGCGCAGGGCCCGGGCTCCGTTGATGACGTCACTGACAGTCGACGGATCCATGAAAACGGAATAGTGGGAACCCCGCCTTAATCAAGTTGCTCAACTTTCCAGCTGTTTGTTGGTTACACTATTCTTGCACCCAAATTGATATACCATCTGGTCCTGCCGATTTCCTCGCATCCAATTCTTCCAATAATTTCCTAACTTCATCTGGTGATGTTTGTATTCTCTCCAGACCCACTCTATTCCCCGGCACTGCATCTACACCTTCAAACTCACTCTCCCTTGTGAACACTGTTTGCAAACAATTATTCATCACTTCTACTATTTCACTTATACTATCAAAAGTTTCACCATTAACTTTAACTTTCTGAATCACATCTCTATTTTTCAACTTTCCATTTATGAACTTATAAAACAGTTTTGGCTGGTCTTTGCACTTATCTACAATATTTTTCTCAAAATTCCTTTTTTCTTCTCTTCCTACTTTGACATAAGCATTCCTCTTCCTTTTGTACTCATTCCATAGATCCATCCTCCTATTTTTTCTCCATTTGTTCCATGCCTTCTCCTTTTCCTGCTTGGCGTCTACACACTTTCTATTGTACCACTCTTCTCTTGATTTCTGGCCTTCTTTCATCCTTGGTACCCACTTTTCCACTCCTTCATTGTAAATCCATAGGAAGATAGCCCATTTTTCCTCCACATTATCAGCCTCAAAAAAAGTATCCCATTGTGCTTCCTCAAAATGTTCCCCAAGTTGTTCAAAATTTGCCTTATTGAAGTTAAACCATTCTTTCCTGTAGTCCTCATTCCTGATTATTTTACCTCCTTCTCGTAATATGTACTCAATAAGTACGTGATCGCTCTTCCCTATAGGGCTCTTCTAGTTCATCTCCTCTACGAGATCCAGCTCCCTGGTGATTATCAAGTCCAATCTAGATGGTTCGTCTTCTCCTCTGAATCTTGTATTTTCCTCCACCCACTGTGTGAGGACGTTATCTATAACCAATTCCAAAACCTTGTTCCCCCATGAAGCTTCACTTCCTTCCGTTGACCAGTTTTCCCATGACACTTCCTTACAATTAAAATCCCCCATTATCAGAATCTTATCCTTCTCCAGCAATCTCCTTAGGGAATCCAATGTGTCTTCCAGCTTCTTCTTGTACAATTCCTCTGTCCATGAATTGTTTTTTTGGGGGACATACACCACTACAATATTTCTGCATCCTCCCCTGCATTCTCAATCCCACATTTAAGACCTCCGCTTCCCCTTCGCCATAGGTGACCCCCTCCACAGTCAATTCTTTTTTCATCAATAGCATCACTTGTTTATTTTCTCTATTTCTTGTCTATACATTATATTTACTATCCCCTAAGTTGAATGCATCTATACTGCCAGACAATTTGGTTTCCATAATCCCCATAACACCTGTTTTTTCCTTGCTCAGGTAATCTCCTATTTCTAACATTGATGATATTAACCCGTTCACATTAGTGTGTGCCACCTTCAAGCTGTCTCCTCTTCCCTTCTGTACCACTTCCTTAGGTCCATGTCCATCACTCTCCAGAAAAACTTCCTTTTCTCCTGTTCTGACCTGTGTGTGTGTGTGTGTGTATTTACCTAGTTGTGACATACGGGAAAAGGGCTACGCTCGCGCTTTCCCATCTCCATATCCGCTCTTATCCAACTTTTCCTTAAGGGCCCTGGTAGGGAAAATACGTGGAAATTAAAGAAAACGTTATAGTGTGAATTCAGGTTTATTTAGAAGGTGTTTTTCTTGCTGAACGGGGTTGTCTGGGGGTGAAGTTGACATCTGCAACAATGATTTTTATTTTTTATTTTTTTAATTTTTTATTATTATTTTTTTTTTAAGATGACACAAATACCAATGATCAGATTCAGTCCCAAAAAGTTTACTGTGATCCTCAAATGGTTAAAGTAAAAGGCTGACTACTCACTTTTTTCTTATCATTATCCATATTATTGTTATATGTACTTTTTCCTACTATCCAAAAAAATCTCATTTACTGTATTTTAAATAATTACTGACATAATAATCTTGATAAAAATGCAAAATGTACTCTGTCACGTGCGTAGTGTTTTTATTTACAAACAATTTGCTGCACGAATCATGGAAATCGGTCTAAAAATAAGAGAGAAATCTTTACTTGAATGTTGATAACTTACCAAACGAGAAAACGGCAATTTTCGCTGAAGGCTGACACGTCAGTGGCCCCCTGGCACGTAGTCGAGGTCCCTCTGGAGGCGCTCATCTCTCATCTTCTTCTTTAGAGGGATGTCCATTGCAGCATCCTTCATTTCTAGATACTTCCTCATTGTGGAAGTGAGTGGAACTCCCATACGTGGATAAGTGTTGGCATCCACATACCCAGCATTGAATTCAGCATTGAAGCAGAGATGTGTTTGGGGCAATAGAGCCATACTCTACCATGGAAAGATTCATTTGGATTTTGAGTAAATCCCTTGAGGCATCTCTGCATCATTGTGTCCGTTGTCAGCCGCTCATATACTTGACGAACAAGCTGGAGCTGAAAGGTAAAAGAAATTTTCATAGTGCTGTGGCTGGGTGGTTCCTGCCCTAATGTGAGAGCCTTTTGATAAAAACACCACAAATCTGTTGATTTGGGACAAAGGTGGTGTTTTGGGTTGTCGTCAGTAGATGAACAGTGTTCAAAGGATGACATAATATCATTCCTCATTTCTTCCTCTGAGGTGTTGACAGGTGAAGGCTCCGGGGTGCCGCGTGACTCTCGCTTTCTCAAGGTGTTCTCTTTTCTTTCTAAGTCCTTTGCTAGGCATCCCCATCCTTCAGGGAACTTGTGAGGGTCAGAGAGCAACGAGTTCTTGGGGGGGAAACCCGAGTGACATCTGACAGACCTGCTCCCTGTGAAGGCAGATGTGCCATTGCCGGGGAGTAGGAGTAGGAAGGACCGACCGACTCTTATTTAGTAGGTGATAGTTGCCAATATTCACCACTAGCCTCAATAACAAAAAAATGTAAAAAATTAATTTCTAAACCTTTGAAAACGCGGAAAATGCCAGCGCAGTGCATGGGATTTAAATGTCACGTGCGCCACGCCCACTTTGGTAAAATATTCAGGAAAATTACTTAGAATGGAGTGATTGTGTGTTGCCTTCAACTCTGTGCTTTTAATATATTCCTATCAAGTGTAGCTTCAAGTTGTTATGGTTGTTAGGGTGACGCAACACAAGGTTAAATTATGAGGTTTATTCACATTATGTTAGTATATTATGGTAGCTAGCTTACTGAAGTTTAAGCAACAATGTTATTTACAATTCATTATTCTGTTGGTATTGGAAGCGAGCTGACTGGAGTTAATTAACTATTATTTACAGTTCATCATTCAGTTGGTAATGGTAGCGAGCTTACTGAAGTAAGTATCAATCCTAGTTAATAATTATCACTCATCACTCCTATTCACCTTAAAGGGCTCACTCATCTCTTCAGACTATTACAACTACATGAAAGATGTGATACACTGGCCATAGCCTAAACACTTAACCGTTGCTAAATAACAGCTACTCTAATCAGGGTTCAGTGATACTTGATTATTACTGAAAATATTTCCTACCACCGATATGTGTTCACAGGGTTGATCATGGAAGCATGGTTGTCATGGGGGTTCAGGACACCAAGGAGGTGGTCATGAGTCCCCACAAGCATTGGATCAAACAAATGACACTAACAAGAAAAAGTATCCTTTTCTATTACTGAATTAATCATGGGATGAGACATTCGTGCTCCTAAAATACCAGAGGGTGGGTTGGAAGCCCAACAAGGGGGAACTTTACATACTAAAACAACAAGGGGGCAATCGCCCAGTCAGTAGGGAACCTGTCGGGAGGAGAGGCGAGGCTTGGCTCAATTAGCCGTTATAGGTATAATAATAACATTGTAACACGCTAAATAGTCACTGTCCGTTGGAATTAACTTCACGTACCTGGAGAGAGGAGGCTTGGCTTGCTTAGTACGTATAGGTATAATAATTAATATTTTGTAAACGCTAAATAGTCACTGTCCGTTGGAGGCTCAATTAGCCGTTATAGGTATAATGATAACATTGTAACACACTAAATAGTCACTGTCCGTTGGAATTAACTTCACGTACCTGCCGGGAGGAGAGGCGAGGCTTGACTGAATATGCAGTCCTCAGCGCCTTTTCTAACTCGACTCCTCCTCCACCCCTTTGGCGTGGCTGCCGGCTAACTAGCACCGAACGGTGGTTGTTGTTACAGATACTTGGCCTGTTCCGCTAACTCAGGAGTTCAGAGACAGCTGTTCCTCTCTCCCACGTGACTTAGATGAAAAATTCCTCCTCATTGTTCCTTGTAAAAGAAAACCTAACTAACCATCCTCGGCACCTTCACTATGAGCCACTGGTTCGTCTGTCTGTCTGAATGTCTGCCCTGCCGCACCATCACATAATTCACAAGCAACACATCAGTTATTACAGGTTATCGATTTTCTCAGTTTTCCCCTCATTACAATTGCTTTAAAACTTTGTGAAAGTGATGCCAGATGATTGCCCAAAATGATGGTACACAGAATTCAAATAACCCCAAACCCTGATTTTCCATCAAATTTTCCCTGCCTGGGCCCTTAAAATCATGAATGTTTCTTGCACAAACCACCTCCTCCCCCAGTCCATTCCACAGCTCTGCTTCTGTTTGGGAAGCTAAACTTTTTCACATCTTGCCTACACGTGGTCGCCCTCAACTTTTTTCCATGTCCTCTTGTTTCTCTCTCGCTCCACACACACAGGTCCTCTCTGTCCAGATTCTCCACCCCACTCGCCACCCTGTACACCACTATCAGGTCTCCTCTTTCTCTTCTCTCCAGGGTTGTGAGCCCCATGCTATTGAGTCTCTCCTCGCAAGTCCGATCCCTAAGTTCTGGTACCGGAACTCTTTCCAGCTTTCTTATATTCTTCTTTTTGTGAGGAGACCAGACCATTGCTGCATATTCCAACCTTGGCCTTATCATTGTAACTATTATATTCTTCATCACCTCCTCGTCCAAATACACAAATGCCGTCCTTATGTTCCTCAGTAAATTCATAGTTTGTCCCGTTATCCTGTTGATCTGTTTGTCCGGTGACATATTCTCTGAGATAGTCACTCCCAAATCTTTTTTTTCCATTCCTCTGCATATTATCTCATTTCCCATCTTATAATCAAATTCACATCTTCCACTCCTACCAAACTCTATTTTTTTACATTTCCCAAGGTTGAATTCCATCTGCCATGTACCACTCCACTCCCATATTTTGTCCAGGTCCCTCTGCAATGCCTCACAGTCCTTCACATCATTGACTCGTCTCAATAGCTTTGCATCATCTGCAAACAAACTCACATAGCTGGTCACTCCGTCCACCATATCATTTATATAAACAGCAAACATTATTGGTGCCAACACCGAACCTTGTGGGACCCCATTCATCACAGGGCACCAGTTGGAAACCCTGTCCCTGATTATTGTCCTCATTTCCCTGTTAGTTAGGAAGTCCTCCAGCCACTTAATCAGTCTATCACCCACTCCACCCCTATTTTTAATTTGCCAAATTAGTCTTCTGTGCGGTACTTTGTTGAATGCCTTTTTCAAATCCAGGTACACTCCATCCCCCCAGCCTTCTCTCTCTTGTAATAAATCTGTCACCCTTGAGTAATAACATAACAAGTTGGTGACACGATCTCCCTCTCCTGAATCCAAACTGGCAATCCGAGATAATTCTCTCCCTTTCTAAAAAATCCGACCACCTGTTTTTAACCATCCTCTCACATATCTTCGCAACCACACTAGTGAGTGATACTGGTCTGTAATTTAATGGGTCCTCTCTCCTTCCTCCCTGAACAATTGGTACTATGTTTGCTCTCTTCCAATCCTGTGGTACCCTTCCTTCACTCTGGGAGACACTCATTATGGAGTGCAGTTTCTCTGCAAGTTGCTCACTACATTCTTTCAGGATCCACCCTGATACTCCATCCGGCCCCGTCGCTTTTCTTACATCCAGCTTGTTCAAGCTTTCCTTGACCTCCTGCACCGTTAACTGTATCTCCTGCATAACCCTTCCTCTTTCCCAGCCCGGTGGTTGTACGAATTCGTCTTCTTATGTGAAAACTCTATGAAAGCTATTGTTCATCACTTCTGCCATCTCTGCTGGGTCCTCATATGTAGTTCCATCCATTTTCAGTTTATCGATTGTTTCTTTATTCTTTAATTTGCCGTTCACATGTCTATGAAATAGTTTAGGTTGGTCTTTGCATTTGTCGATTATATCTTTTTCATATTTCCGTTTTTCTTTTCCTCTAATCTTTGTATATTCATTCCTTGCTTGTTTGAAATTGTTCCACGCGTTGATTCTTCTTCGTCTCCTTCCTTTCTTTTTCTAGCTGCCTCGCATCTTTTGTTAAACCACTCCTTTTTACCAACATCCTTTTCGGGTACCTTAGGGACATATCTATTCTCGGCTTCTTTGTACAGCTTTAAAAACTCCTCCCACTTGTCTTGGGTACTTTTGGCTTTGTACAGCCCACTCCAATTTGCATTTTCAAAAAAAGATCTCATATTAACAAAATCTGCCTCAGTAGTTTCTTCTCCCTATTTTGTGATCCACTTTTTGGTCAATCGTTCTCTTTTCATTTACTTCAAATTCCACAATCGCATGGTCACTCTTTGCTATTAGGCAATCTGTTTTAATGTTTTCTATTACTTCCAGTTCCTTGCTAAAAACCAGGTCAAATCTTGATGCCTCTCCTTCTTTCCTGAATCTAGTATGTTCCTTAATCCATTGCATCAGCACATGTTCCATTGCCAATTGCAGGAGCCTTCCTCCCCACGACTCTTCTGTTCCCTGCATCTGTCAATCCTCCCATTCTACCTCTTTGTCGGTACACCCACCTACTTAGCACAACATTCCTGTCTATCATTCGCCCACATTTTTTCGCCCATTTGCCATCTCTTATATTCCACAAGTATACTTTTCTTGCTAATCTTGCATCCTCCATTCGCTCCAGTCACCTGGTGACAGGTGCCACTGACCAGGCCTCGAAAGGGTCGCAGAGTTGGGTTAGACGTTTCAGAAAGGTGAATTCAGTGCCTCTTCTCCCTCTTCTGCCCCTCTGCCAGTTTATCTGTGACTACGCCGGCCCTGTTCTATGGGACAAAACTTTGAGGACAATAGCTGAAAAGCGCTGTGTTCTGAAAGTCACTCTCGTGACCGAGGCTCAGGACAAGCGATTGGTCTTTGAGGCGTTTTCAAGACTCTGTGGGAGTGAACTCCCAGTGTTGGAGGCATCTAACACAGCAGTATCTAAATTCCATACACAATTTTTATCCAATTCAATTTATGGTCACACTTTAAGTTTTTTCGAAAGCGCTTTTAATATTTGCCCAAACTGTTAACTCGCTTAAGTTTCTAACAATGCCTTCGAACCTTAAGTGTGACGTCTGTCTCGGACGATTTGCAGCTCAGTACTTCCAGCTGAGTAGAACTTGCCGCCTCTGCGTTCAAAGATTACAATTTCAGAAGGCTGTGACGGAATGGAAAGTCAAACATAATGATCTTGAAAAGAAATTCAAAACCCTTCAGGAATTTGTTGCAAGTAATGTGGCAGTGACTCCACCATCGATGGTGGAGAGGCCCTCCACCGAGACTGTGCCCTCTCCAGACGAATCTCCTGCTTCACGGGAGGACGTGTTACCTGCCTCACAGGTTGCACAGGCTAACCCCCAGGCTACTTCACAGACTAACCCCCAGCCTGCCTCACAGGCTAACCCCCCCCCTGCCGCACAGGCTAACCCCCAGCCTGCCTTACAGGACAACTGCCAGCCTGCCTCACAGGCTGACCCCCAGCCTGCCTCACAGGCTAACCCCCAGCCTGCTTTACAGGCTAACTCCCAGCCTGCCTCACAGGACAACTTCCAGCCTGCCCCACTTAACACTTTTCTTCCTACTTCACAGGATGTCGGGGTTCCAACCTGTAAGAAATGGAGCCAAACCGAAGCAGGCAACCAAGGATTTACTGACCCCCACTACCTTCAATAGGTTCCAGGTGCTGGCAGACACCATGGAGGATGAGGTTGAGACTCACCTAGTTGGGGACTCCATGGTGCGTGGCCAGCTGGTTGAGTTTTGTGGTTGTTCATCAAACAGCTGCAGAAAACGTTACCGCTATCCAGGTGCCAGACTGGACGACATCACCGCAGCGTGCGATGATGTCACGAGAAATGCCGACCGAAACACCCTCTTTGTCATTCACGCGGGGACAAATGACGTAAAGACAACCCGTTCTGAGGAACTGCCTGAGAAATACCGCCGCATGATCAAGCAGTATAAATGTAAAACGGATGCCAATAACATCATAATCTCAGGAATCCTCCCGAGGGTCGGTGCCGAATCTAGCTTTTACAGTAAGGCCTTCAGCACAAACAACAGACTTCAGTCCCTTTGCTCACAAGAAAACGTCCAGTTCGCTAACTTGTGGAGCAGCCTGTTTCGGGAGGCTGCTCTGTGACCAAGTGGCTCTTCGAGACCAAAAAACGCGGAGGCGAGAACACCAGCAGCTCCGCCGTAAAGGAGCACTCAACCCACAAAACCCCCGACTCAAATCACATTAAAGCTTGCTATATAAACGCTCATAGCCTATGTAACAAATTTGAAGACTTAGAAGGCCTCGCAGCTACAAATCATTATCACATTATCAGAGTCACAGAATCTTGGATAGACACTTCAAATAGAGATTTCATTGCGGAATATAGATTACCGGGTTATACCAACTTTAGTAATGAAAGAGAGAACAGACGGGGTGGAGGCGTTATCTTTTATATCCACAACTCTCTCCATCCAGTATCTGGGAAAACATATTATAACCAATGTAGATACGGTCTTCATTGAAATTACCGGGTTATACCATCTTTAGTCTTGAAAGAGAGAACAGACGGGGTGGAGGCGTTATCTTTTATATCCACAACTCTCTCCATCCAGTATTCGTGAAAACAGATATTATAACCAATGTAGACACGGTCTTCATTAAAATTAAAAATAAATCTCGTAAAATAGTAATTCAACTTATCTACAGACCGCCAGGGCAGACTCTTGATATCGACCACACATTAAGTGAGTTATTATTAGAAACAAGTAGCAGTTGCGAGGCAGTAATTGTTGGGGACTTTAGCTTGCCAGTGAAAAGATGGGGTGAACCATTGAACTGTCATACAGGGCTTGCTTGACCTGTACACAAATTTACTAGAAAGTGATTTACATCAACAGGTTCAAGAACCGACTCGGGAAAATAATATACTTGACTTTATCTTTTCAACGACAGCTGATCTAGTTAACGAAGTAAATGTTGGTCTAATTTTTAGTTCTAGAAATCACCGAACAATCACATTCAGCATCAATATGAAAGAAAGTAAAGTAACTCCTAGTAAAGAAAAGGTGCCTGATTATCAAAGAGCGAATTTCGTAAGACTCCGATCAATTCTAAATAATTCTGACTGGACTGAAATCTCAGCGGAAACAAATATTGATAAATCTTGGGGGGCCTTCACCACATTATTGAACAGTGCCATAAGCATATGCGTACCCTATCGTAACAGACGTTCAGCTTTTAAGAAGAAACCCAAATGGTGGAATAACAAAATTCAAAATAGCCTATCTCTTAAAAAATGCATATACAGTAGATACATATCAACTCAGAGTGAGGCTGACAAACTAGAGTTGGACAGAAGTCACCGCAAAACCAAGAAATTAATAAAACAAAGCAAGAAAAATCTTGAAGAATATACAGTAAAACCCCGATTATCCGAAATTGAAGGGGGGAAGCCTCTTTCGGATAAGCCGATTTATCGGATAATCCGGATTTATGGCCGCCATTTTGATCGCCGCCATTTTGATTTTGAAACCAAACAAACACGCTACACTAAACAAAGTAGTACGCTTAAAACATGTGATGTAAATGTTTTATTGTATGTTTGTCTGTGTGTCTCCTTGTCTGGACCAGTGTATGTTGATACTTGTGAGCGTTGCAGATCTGAATTGTGAATGTTGCAGAGTGCGATTGTGAATGGTTGTGCAAGCTTGCAAGTGTGACCTTGATGCATCGTGCAGGTGGAGACACAGTATGATGACTCATATTATCGCGCAACTCGTATGTTGGAAGGGGAATGTGGCATGGAGTGGAGAGGGGAGTCGTGTTTGTGTCGTTGTCTTGAGAGTACGGGGTGAGAGTAGTCGTGCAGTAGTTTGTTCGTCACGCACCTCACGTCCTTGCTGGGGCGAAAGTGGTGACGTGTTGTTGAGAGTTTGTTTAATGTTTTTTGTCTAATACATTGATCTATTCGTTACAAGCTATTTCGGCAATACGTATTAGAAAGCATATTCATTTTAACTGTTCTTATCAATTTAAAATGTGTTAATATAGTACATATGTAGTTACTTTTATTTATTTTTGATGTTTTATAACGTTTTAGTATAGAAAAAAAAAAATTTTTTAATTGAATTATCCAGATCAATTTCGGATAATCCGCTTTTGGATAATCGGGGTTTTACTGTATATCGGAAACGAGTAAATCTAATCCTAAAGAATTTTTTAGCTATGTAAATAATAAAAAGTCACTCACTTGTGGTATCGGACCGCTTGATAATGATAATGGTAACGACATGAACGATGAAAATGAAATGACTACACTACTAAATAACTTTTTCGCATCCGTATTTACCGACGAAGATTGTTTATCACCTCTACCGCCAGAGGTTAGAAGGACCGAAAAGATGTTAAGTGGCGTTCTCATTGTAGAAAGTGACATTTTACGCACAAGTGAAAAGATTTAAGTAAGCAAAGCTCCTGGTCCAGACAAAATTACCCCTAGGGTCTTCAAAGAAATCAAGCATCAAATTTGTAAAACACTCTCCATCATATTCAATAAATCTAACAGCTGGAAAAGTTCTGTCGGATTGGAAACTTGCAAATGTCCAACTAATTTTCAAAAGGGGGGACAAGTCTCATCCAGGAAACTATCGACCAATTAGCCTGACATCGATTGTTTGTAAGTTAATGGAGACTATCACTCGCGACAATATGGTGAAATTCTTCGAAGAAAATAATATGATAAATAATTCGCAACATGGCTTCCGTAGTAAACGTTCGTGTTTAACTAACTTGATTTTTTCATTATATTTTTGAGGTGTTCGATGAAAGCAGATCAGTAGATATCATATATCTGGATTTTCAAAAGGCATTTGATAAGGTCCCCCACCAACGATTGCTCAGCAAACTATTGGCGCACGGTATCTCGGGTAACATTCACAATTGGCTTGTGGACTGGCTCTCTGAGCGGAAACAGAGAGTAGTTCTAAACGGTGTTACATCTAACTGGCTCGATGTCAGAAGTGGTGTACCTCAAGGATCAGTGCTTGGCCCTATGCTCTTCTTAATTTATGTTAATGATATCGATGATGGGCTCACTTGCAAAGTATCAAAATTTGCTGATGACACAAAAATTGCTAGTAAAGTAACTGCGACACTCGACGAAGAAGCTTTACAATCAGATCTAGATCGACTTGCACGTTGGGCCAATCAATGGCAAATGAAATTTAACGTTGACAGATGTAAAGTGTTGCACATCGGAAAAAATAACAATCGCGTTCGGTACGTAATGAATGGCCAACAACTTTCTGCAGTAAGTAAAGAAAAGGATCTTGGAATCACTATATCAAGCAATTTAAAGCCCGGTCAGCATTGTTCAGAGGTTGTTAAAACTGCAAACAAATTGGTTGGCTTCATCGGATGAGTCTTTAATAATAAATCAGAAAAAGTAATATTAAAACTGTATAATTCGTTGGTTCGACCCCATCTGGAGTACTGTGTACAGTTTTGGTCTCCCTATTACAGAAAAGACTTAGAAAAGTTGGAACGGGTTCAACGAAGAGTAACAAAGATGATTCCTAGGTTGAGAAATTTATCATATGAACAAAGGCTTAAAGAAGTAAATTTATTCAGCCTATCAAAATGAAGAATGCGAGGCGATCTAATAGAAGTGTTTAAAATGTTTAAAGGATTCAGTGATATTAATGCGGAAGATTACTTTACAATTGATCGATCAAATAGAACAAGAAGAAATCACAATTTGAAGATAAGTGGTAAAAGATTCTCGTCGCATGAAGCTAAACACTTTTCTTCAATCAAGTTGTTAATGTTTGGAACTCTCTACCCTGTGATGTCGTTGATAGTACAACAGTTACGGCCTTCAAGAATATATTAGACAAGTGTTTTGAATCCAACCAGCAACTAAGATATTACTCATTGTCGTAATAACATTAAGTTCTTTCGAATACTGGTGTCCTTGTCCGTTTTTATCACCCGGTTAGTGGTAGCAGTAATGGTAGTTCTTTCCTCTTTCCTACATAATTTCCATGCAGTTTTTCTATGCTGCATGGTTCTTTTTCCTTTCCTGTCAGCTTTGGCTGGAGGGATGGGGGGGTAGGGAGGAGCCTTCGCCTTTACTGTCCTTCATCTTCCACATTTGATTAGATGGTTAGTGTTGCTTATCACAAACAGGCTCAGCCTCGTAAGGACCAGCAGGTCTGCTGTTGTTTGTTCTTCCTTTGTGTTTCTTTGTGTATACCGTCAACCCGTAGAGGTCGATTGACGTGGTATACCGTCTGAGCTAGAAGGTCGGCTGACGTACATGGTATACCGTCAATATATTGTTGTGCTGGAAGCTTCCCCCGGCGTCCATGGGCCTCTAGACGGCTCCGGGAGGAGCGAGCAGGGGGGCGGGGAGCAAGGCGAGCCGTCCGCGCCCCGTGGGGCGCGGCCAGACGCCAGGCGGGAAGTGTTGCCAACTCGCATATATTTTTGCTACATGTTCTTGTATGATCTAAAATATACTGTAACATTCTAGACTGTACTGTTCTGGATATATTAGGAGAAGAGGGCGAGAGAGGCCCAGTCCCAGTCATAGTAAGCTAGTGGTCAGTGAAGAGTCAGAGTGAAGTGTACTACTAAGGAAGAATATTAAACTACAGAAGCTGTGCAAGGTGTTTACATATCTCCCTCCCACGAAGTCTCCTGACGGCGACACGGAACCCAAGTAACACGTCCGGCATAACATTGGCGTCAGGAGTGTAGGCATTTGTTTTTGTTTTTTTCGCCATGGAGACTCGTTCCCAAGCTGCCCAGAGGGACGACGTGTTGACTGAACTCTTGGAAGCTTTGAGACTACAGGGGGAGAAACAAGAAAGAGCACAGCAACAAGAAAGAACACTCCAAGAACTCAAAGAACAACAAGAAAGAACACTCCAAGAACTCAAAGAACAACAAGAAAGAACACTCCAAGAACTCAAAGAACAACAAGAAAGAACACTCCAAGAACTCAAAGAACAACAAGAAGGAACACTCCAAGAACTCAAAGAACAGCTGGAAGATCGCTTCACAGGATTACAGCTACAGTTAAAAGCAGTACAAGATGGAAATGAGTCAGTGCGAAGAGAAATGACTGATGTGACCACGAACTTGGGACAACGCCTGATAGAAGTGGAAAAAGAACACACAAATCTTCAACAAGAGATGGAGGTGGTACGGGAGACGACACACAAAGAAATATTAGAAGTAAGTGACAGAGTGAAGGCCCTTGACGACTGCTTGGCTGGAAACGGACAGCAAGTGCCTGCAGGGGCTAGTTGTACCCAAGATGCTTCTCCTACGCAAGTCCGGGGTAGTTTGAGCCCTGTTTCGCCTAAATTTATCCCCGCAAGAAGTTCCGCCAGCCCCATGAGTCTGCTGGGTTTGCCTGTTAGAAAGAAGCCTCAGGAGTTTGATGGCAAGGTCTCCTGGGAGGCTTACCGCGCTCAGTTTGAGCTGTTGGCAGCTCGGAACGGATGGGATGACCAAGAGTGCGCGGTACAGCTGGCCACTAGCCTGAAAGGGGCGGCGCTGGAGGCTCTTGCTCAGCTCGACAATGCGACAAAGGGCAGCTACAGCGGGCTGGCACAGGCGCTGGAGCAACGATATGGGACCAAGC
Source organism: Eriocheir sinensis (assembly GCF_024679095.1). Taxonomy (NCBI): domain Eukaryota; kingdom Metazoa; phylum Arthropoda; class Malacostraca; order Decapoda; family Varunidae; genus Eriocheir; species Eriocheir sinensis. Next base: position 280,049 of record NW_026111161.1, on the reverse strand, counting down.
ACCAGAACGAGCTCTTCAGGGTTAGGTTCAGAACCCGCAACAGGAGGCGCGGCGAGTCTCTTCAGGAACTCGCTCAGGACCTTGAGAGCATGGCGCACAAGGCATACCCAGGTGCCACCCTTGACCTGCTGACGGTTTTGCTGCGTGATCAATTCATCGATGCCCTGGACAGCCCTCAGCTGAAGATACAAGTGAACCAAGCTAAGCCAACATCAATGCAGGAAGCTCTGGCACGTGCCATGGAGTTTGAGTCCTTTGTTAGGTCTAGCTTGTCAAGCTTCAGGGACGACTCGACTTCTGGCTTTAGGGCACGAAAGGGCGCTGTCAGCGACACAGACAGGTTCCAAGGAACGTGCTGGTACTGCGAGAAGGTTGGGCACAAGGAGAACGAATGCTATAAGAGGAAGAAGGAATATGAAGGTGGCGCTAAGAAGAAGCCCAGGGAAGGACCCAAGTGCTGGACCTGTGGAGAAAAGGGGCACTGGAAGAATGAGTGTCTGAAAACTGTGCCCCCGGCGAGGGACCACCACTCGGGAAACTAAGGAGGACTGGTTCACGGGAGCAACGACCAGTCTGTCCTGTACATCCCCCGAAGATATCAGTGTGCAGGAGAACCACCATGACAAGCTGCCAAGTGGAGGGCAAGGTTGATGGAGTGTTGTGGCCTCTGGTCGTCGACACAGGCTCGGAACGCACATTTGTGCGGCCTGACGTGGTGAGTCATCGTCGGCTTCCTAAGACGCCGCATCGACTGTGCGGAGTCACAGGACACTACGCAGAGCTCAGAGGCCCAGTGGACGTGAAGTTTGAGCTCGGAGGAAAGGAAAAGTTCCTCTCTGTCTACGTGACTGACATGGACGACCCCTGCATCCTAGGTATGGATTATCTTGTCTCCCACAGGTGCGAGCTGGACTTCCGCGCTAAGCAGCTGACTGTAAGAGGAAGAAGGGTGCCACTGACGACTGTGAACAAGGAAGACCTGCCAGTGACGGTCAAGGGCACCACCATTATTCCTCCGAGGTCGGAGATGCTGTTACCCTGTCAAATTACGGGTGCCCCCCCGGCTAGCCTGTGTGTGGTAGAGAGTGGAAGTCGATGCCCGGTAGAAAACGGGGTGATTGTAGGCAGTACTTTGGTAGACCCTGCTGCAGCGGAAGTGCCTGTCGTCGTGGCCAATGTCTCCTTCACCCCAAAGAAAATAGAACAAGGGACCATGGTGGGGTTGTGCCAAGAGATCGACCAGGAACCGAGAACCTGTGTCTGCAGGAGAACCCTGACAAAGCCCCAGGAGGAGTTGCCCGACTACCTGCGCGACCTGTTTACAGGAGCTCCAAGTGTCTAGAGGAACCCCAAGTGGAACAGCTCAGGGAGCTTCTCGTGAGGAATGCAGATGTGTTTTCCATAGGAGACCTGGATTTGGGGTGTACGGACCTGGTAGAGCACCACATCGACACAGGTAGCCATCGCCCAGTGAAGCAAGCTCCTCGAAGGATGAGGTAATGGATGATCTCCGGCAACAGGGGTTAATCGAGCGGTCCAGCAGCCCGTGGGCGTCTGCTGTAGTGTTCGTCAGGAAAAAGGACGGTTCCCTCAGGTGCTGCGTGGACTACCGAGCCCTCAACGATTTTACCATCAAGGATTCATACCCACTCCCACGGATCGACGACACGCTCGACGCTTTGGTGGGCTCCAAGTGGTTTTCAACACTGGATATGAAATCTGGGTATCACCAAGTCAAAATGGCGGAGCAGGACAAAGAGAAAACAGCCTTCTCCTACGGTCAAGGCCTGTGGCAGTTTAAGGTCATGCCCTTTGGCCTCTGCAACGCGCCGGCCACGTTCGAGCGGCTGATGGAGAGGGTGCTGGAGGGACTTCACTGGAAGACGGCACTCATCTACCTCGACGACGTGATTGTCTTTGGCCAGACCTTCGAGCAGGAGATGGAAAGGCTATCAGAGGTTTTCGCCCGGTTTAGAGCTGCACACCTTAAGCTCAGCCCTAAGAAATGCTGCCTATTCCAAAGGGAGGTCCAATACTTGGGACACATCGTGAGCGAGGCTGGAGTACGCACTGATCCTGAGAAGGTGGCTGCGGTAAGGGACTGGCCAACACCCACCAACGTGAAGGAGCTGCGGAGCTTCCCCGGGTTGTGCTCATACTACCGCAGGTTTGTAAAAGGCTTCGCTACGATTGCTGCACCACTGCACCTCCTGACGAAGAAGGGGCGCAAGTTTGAGTGGACAGCGGAAACTCAGGTTGCCTTTGAGAAGTTCAACGAGCCCCTCATCGGCTCGCCCGTACTCACCTACCCAGACCCCTCTAAGCCTTTTATACTGGATTGTGATGCCAGTGATGAGGGGATTGGTGGAGTGCTGTCCCAGGCATGTGCCGACATGGAACGGGTTGTGGCCTATTTCAGCAAGAAGCTCACCCCAGCCGAGAAAAACTATTGCGTGACCCGGAAAGAACTCCTGGCAGTAGTCAAAAGCCTTGACTTCTTCCATACTTACCTGTACGGTGCAACTTTCACCATCCACACGGATCACGCTGCATTGCGGTGGTTGAAGTCACTGAAAAACCCTGAGGGCCAGCTTGCTCGCTGGATAGGTAAACTAGAGCAGCATCACTACACTATTGTGCACCGATCTGGGCTAACACACGGTAACGCGGACAGCTTGAACCGGCGCCCCTGCCTACCTGAGTGTCAACATTGCCTCCAGAGGGAAAGCGTCCAGAATATGTGCCGCCGCACTACAGTGGAACAGACAGCGGAGGTGCCATGGGAAGACTTGGGAAAACTGCAGTGGGAGGACCGAGATCTGAGACCAATTATGGAGTGGCTGAGTCAATCGTCAATGCGACCTGGGTGGGAAGTAATCTCGAGAGAAAGCCCTACCACCAAGAATTACTGGACTCAGTGGGACACTCTTCGGATGGACAACGGGGTGTTGCAGCGACGCTGGGTCTCTCATGATGGTCTTGACCACTACTGGTCCACGGCGCTACCTATGAAGTCCCGGGAAGGCGTCTTGAAAGAAATGCACGACAGCATCACCAGCGGACACCTTGGGATAAAGAAGACACTGAGTCGCCTGCGCCAAAGGTTCTACTGGGTTGGCATGAGGAAGGACGTGGAAGAATGGTGTCACGCGTGTGAGGTGTGCTGTGCAAAGAAGGGCCCCAAGAAGCGTCACCGTGCCCCATTGCAACTATACCAGGTTGGAGCCCCCATGGAACGGGTGGCAGTGGATATAGCAGGACCCTTGCCTCTGCTGACGAACGGAAATAGGTACATCTGCGTCACAATGGATTACTTCACCAAATGGCCGAAGCCTACGCCATCCCTGACCAGAAAGCCACTACCATCGCTAAGGTATTGGTGGAGGAGTTCTGTCGCTTCGGTGTGCCTAACGAGCTCCATTCCGACCAGGGAAGGAATTTTGAGTCAACAGTCCTTGCTGAGTGCTGCAAGCTTCTGGGTATCAAGAAGACCCGGACCACCCCTCTGCACCCACAGTCAGATGGAATGGTGGAGAGGTTTAATTGGACGTTGGGCCAGGAGTTGGCCAAGCAGTGCAACAATGATCAGTCTTCATGGGATCAGAAGCTGCCTGCGCTCCTCATGGCCTACAGGTCTGCCGCCCACGAGACTATGGATATTCACCGGCAAAGCTGATGTTTGGACGTGAGCTGCGATTGCCGGTGGACCTACTGACAGGAAGGCCTCCTGGGGAAAGCCTTCCAAGGGACGCCTCCAGTTTTGCCCGTCAACTAGAGGAACGGCTGGAAGAGGTGCACCATCAAGTCCGTGGTGCCTTGAAGTTCTCCGGGGAGGCCATGAAGCGCGGTTACAATATGAGGGCAAGCCACGTTGAGTTCAAGGAAGGAGACCAAGTTTGGCTTTACAACCTGCAAAGGAAGAAAGGACAGTCTCCGAAGTTACAGAGCCCCTGGGAAGGCCCTTATACAATGCTAGAACGCCTCTCCGACGTGACTTACCGAATCCGGAGAACGGAAAGGACCAAGCCAAAAGTTGTCCACGTCAACCGCCTATGGAGGTACCACGGTCCGGGAAACTACACCTGGAACAACTACAGACACCCAGCAGCCGACGAAAACGCAAGGAACGTCCAGGACCGAGAGGAGGTCGACGACGACATAGGTCTTCTGGACCTTTCAGCCAAGGGAGATAACCTCCGGCTTCGGCAGATGTTTCAGGGACACCCCAAGAAGCGGACGACGACGAGGCGCACCAGGAGACAGACGTGCAGGAGGCACCGAACAGAAGACAGAGACAACGCAGGCGTCCACAGCGATACGACGATTATTATGTTTTTGATTAATTCTCTTATGTTTGTATATAGTTAAGTGTGTGATTGGGACGATCACAATTAAGAGGGGGGGATAGTGTTGTGGTGGAAGCTTCCCCCGGCGTCCATGGGCCTCTAGAAGGCTCCGGGAGGAGCGAGCAGGGGGGCGGGGAGCAAGGCGAGCCGTCCGCACCCCGCGGGGCGCGGCCAGACGCCAGGCGGGAAGGTTTTTTTTTTTTTATTTTTTGATTTTTTTTTTCTACAACAAAGGAGGCAGCTCAAGGGCACACAAAAAAAATAAAACAATAAAAAAAAAGCCCGCTACTCGCTGCTCCTAAAAAAAGAAACAAAAGAGGTGGCCAAAAGCAAGGTCAAATACGAGAGGAGAGATGTCCTGATACCCTCCTCTTGAAAGAGTTCAAGTCGTAGGCAGGAGGAAATACAGATGAAGGAAGATTGTTCCAGAGTTTACCAGCGTGAGGGATGAAAGAGTGAAGATGCTGGTTAACTCGTGCATAAGTGTTGCCAACTCGCATATATTTTTGCTACATGTTCTTGTATGATCTAAAATATACTGTAACATTCTAGACTGTACTGTTCTGGATATATATAGGAGAAGAGGGCGAGAGAGGCCCAGTCCCAGTCATAGTAAGCTAGTGGTCAGTGAAGAGTCAGAGTGAAGTGTACTACTAAGGAAGAATATTAAACTACAGAAGCTGTGCAAGGTGTTTACATATCTCCCTCCCACGAAGTCTCCTGACGGCGACACGGAACCCAAGTAACACGTCCGGCATAACAATATATTTGTAGCCCAATCGAGCAACTTTTTGCTGGATTGGCTACCCTGCTTATTAGTGCGTACGAATAGGACAATAGGTCCTCACCCCGCTCGGTAGCCAGTTTCTGCTTGCTTGTGATAGTGAGTTAACGTGATTTTTCGAGTTCTCGCGCGTTCGGATCGCTGCGCTCCCTCAGCCTGACGAGCACAATGTTCTCTCTCTCTCTCACGCAACGTAATGGTTTGGGGCGGAGTGAGAAGACCTACTAGGGCCGCTTTCACAGTCACTTTGTTTGTTTTGATCGTTACCAATGGCGGCGATCGCCGTTGTATTTCCACGTAAATCTGGCCGATGGGGTAGTGGCGGCTGCGGGGTTAGCCTAGCCCCGCACCTTGCCACACACTCTCAACACCTCTCGCTTCCTCTGCAGCCGCCACCAGGATCAAAGGACACAGGGTCTACCGGAGAGCGCGTCAAATTATGAATCATCTGGCGCATGACGTCATCAGGTGGAATGTTGGTGGGTTCAGCTATGGTGTACGCCTCGATCAGTAGCCAGCCGGAAGCGGTGTGTACGGGTTGCTTGTTCTTGTCAAATCACAATGCCTTGCAGTTGTTAAGTATCTGGCTGCAAGTCTGTAAGTAGGCTATTTAACACTCTAAGAAAGCATGTGCCCCTTAGTCTGTTTTGGTCAGGGGTGTCCAAACTTTTTTTCACAGAGGGCCATATGCGGATAATATACGAGGGGTCGGGCCACTCAGTATATTTACAGATGGAGATAGATTTTAGAGTTTATAGTTTTACAGGAACTACCACGTGTAGGTCAACTGGACTCTTGCAGATTCCTTATATATTTTCTTATGTATGTATTTTTTTTAATTTTTTTAAGGAATGTAAGTAGATATAGGTAAGTGTACCTTTAAAGGAATATTTTCAATAATGTCTTATTTTATTTATGTATGAAGGATAAACTATTGAATCCTATTGCAAGAGGATCGAGTAGCATCATGCTCATTAGAGAGGATTTGAATGTAAGCTTATAGTTTTCATTGTAGTTATTATTATTACACAGCAAGATGTGAGCCGTTACAAAGGCAATCCCACGCTTAATACTGTGAGCCATAACAAAGGGACAGGCAGTCATTATTCTTAGATTTAAGGTTTAAGCTCTCCCATTGTGGCCAAAAAGGTATTTAGCATGTTTGTACTATTATACTGTGTCTAGAATATGCATATATAGACAGTCAAGTGAATTATAGTGTGTATAAGCAATAAACATTACCTAAAAATGTGTGCACGTAATTTCTTTGTGTGTTAAATTCACTACAGAAACCTATAGAAGATACGATATTTGTCAATCAAAGACAAAGACAATGAAAGCCTGTTTAGATTTTATTTGAGTTACCGCTCGACGTAAATACTTTCGATTATATTTGCGTTACCGTTCGACGTGAATACTTTTGTTTTCAATTTCATCTCTAATCGCTCCACCTGCTGACGTCATTTTCTGCGCGCTGGTTGACCCACTGTCCTTTGATCCTGGCCGCCACTACCCCATCGGCCAGTTTCACGTGGAAAACTATAACGTCGATCGCCGCCATTGGTACCGATCAAAACAAACAAAGCGACTGTGAAAACGGCCCCTAGACACCTTGGTGTGGCGGGTGGTGTTAGCAGCTTACGCTGCAGCAATCCGTCGCCACAGCCACGCCGCGCGCACGAACACATACGCTCTCCAGCACGGAAAATTACTCCACTTAGGCCCGTACCAAGAGTCATGAAGGTCGAGCCGCATACCTTCCCTTCGACAATGTAGGCACGGCCTCAGACCGTGCCTTCAATCCTTACCACAAGTCACTCGGGAAGGTATATGCACATACACACACTCAGCCTACTTTTCACGCAGACACATGCAAACACACAGTGCTATTCATGGAGATATGATACCTCCATGGTGCTATTACAGCCATAATATTGTCCGTTTCATTCCGTCTGTCCACTCGTGAACGTAGATGTGGCATCTGCGCATTAATTGTGAGTTTGTGATTGCGTGAAGATCATTTGAATGTTTGTGTATCCAAAAAATCCTTAAACCATCGTATATGAACCGCAAACAGAAGATTTGCATCGATAATATACCATACAGGAACACGAAGAAACAACTTTGTATATCAAACAGTATAGTTTGATCATACACGAACGATCTACAGCCTTTCAGATACTCATATTTCATCTCATTAAGGGATATAAAGTGACATACGACTCTGCAAGTGTCTATACTCAAGGAATTTTGATGTTGCATGTATAAATAACATGGGTAACCTAATATATTCGAAATAGCCTAGCATCGCATTCAACAGTTATTATTTATTATTTCATGTATTTTTTTCCATTATTAATAGTTATTTGCATGCAGTAAATTATTAAGATACCCTTTGTTTGCACTTGCAGAGCCAGATGTCTTAACTGAAATGAGAAAGAATTTGAAAACCCATAGATCGTTGGAGAATGTGAGCCACGAAGGTTCCCGCCTGGCTGGTACCTCTGTGCTTTGAAGGCGCGTGCTGTTGTTGTAAACAAGAAAAACATATTCGCTGCAACTATAATATATGACTTTCCAATTAGGGAAAAAATTTTCTCAGGTTGTTGTAACTGAACCGCAACTATTTGTCACGCCAAATTTGGAAAATAAACATTTTTCATCGAAGGTCTGAGGGAAGACACGGGGTAGACCGTGAATTCCCTTCGTCTCTCCCGCAGACCTTTGATCTTCGTCGCTAAACCTTCGTGACTCTTGGTACGGGCCTTATACTCGTCATATCTCAGCACGCACGCAGCGCAGAGACTTCTGGTTGGTCTCATTCGAAAGAGGAAAACTTGAAGGAAAGGAATGATGTATTTTGAAGTCAGTACAGTGGCGTACTGAGGAGGGGGGTGGCATCCGCCATGCCCCCCCCCCTTTTGCCGAGAAAAAAAATATTAATGAATAAATATTACACAAAAATAATAAGAATTAGTGTTACGATTACGAATGTGTGTGTGTGTGTGTGTAGTTGAGAACTCAGTGGCACCGAGTGACCGAGTTATTTACCGTTTGGTTTGGTTTTGAGTTAATTAATGGAAGGATATAATGTGTGCTATGAGTGAAAAAAAGTAAAGTGATAAAATTATGGTTTCATAAAATTGTGTGATAAGTGCAATGTCAATTTGTCAACAGAGCGGTTGAGGGGTGTTTTTAGAGGGAGCGGGACGGGGGAGCCAGCAGGAAGAAGATGCGAGGGATACGAGACGGACGGCACGGGCAGAGAGCACGCAAGTCTTAAGAGTAAGCCTTCTTTCCTCTCATATCTACTTGATTTCAGGTGTAAGGTGCTGTCAAAGTGATTGGAGAACTATATACTTATACCCTAGAGGCACCAAGCGAACTTGTCTGGTTACAGTGGTATGTAATGTTACGCCACCCCCCCTACCACACACCATACACGGGCAGGCAGGTGGCGTGATCCTCACCAGAACAACCACACGGGCACCAGTCACTCACAGCGGCCCACACCGAACACCGAGGGGAGGAGGGAACGAGGCAGGGCACAAAGGATACACGTTCAACACTAAGTTCTAGTTTAATGACAGGTTCCTCACACAGTACAGCAACTTTCAAGGGCACAGAACAGTTAGTTAATCAGGCACAGTACAGGGGCACGGCAGACACGCACACACGGATGCACACAGCTCGCGAGCGGAGCAGCTCAACACTCTCTCAAGCCCAGACACGCGTCTTCTCTGCCCCTCAGCCACCCTTGCTCGCAACTCTCCACTCTGCCAACTCAGCACTTCCTGCCCGGCGGCCGGAGGCCCCGGGCTCCCCTCTGTCTCTCTTGTCCCAACAAGTAGAGTTGCACCATGCTGAGCTAACTGCATCATGCTACAATTTCCTCACATTACACATACAATCATTCACATACAGCACATTCGTAACACTATCTCCCCCTTCAGAAGGCAGTCGACCCGGCTGCCCCAACATTCAACAAACAAAACACATGAAATAAATCAAACTAATCAGTCCCCTGGGACATCACTAAAGTCTCTTAACCATCCCGGCCGACGCCTCTTGCGCCGAGGGCGCCGCTGGGAAGCGGGCGGCGGCAGGCAGGCGGTGGCACCCAGAGCCGCGTCGTCGGCCCCAAGTACTTGCTCAGGGTCGTCACTGACGTCTGCCGCTTCGCCCGCACCGCCCATGTTCTCGTTCGCCCCTTGGTCGACCTCTGACACGTCCTCGTCATTGCTGCTGGGGCTCACGTCCCTTTTGCGCCGGTCGTATGTCTCCTTCATGGCCTGGCCTGCCACCTTGAGCTTGCCCCACGGACGTCGGTGCACCCCAGCCAGGCTTTCCTGCAGTGCCGCTGCGAAGCCAGAGGTGACGGTGGGCAAGCTCACGTCGGGGGGCCGCCCCGTGGCCAAATCCACCGGTAGCCTGAGCTCCCGGCCGAACATTGAACACAGAAAAATACATGCAATACACATAAATCAGTCTGTCCTCCACAGTCTCTTCTCGCGCCCCCAAGGGGCTCCGCCTGTCAGCCACGCCGTCGACCAGCCGTCAGTCCTCAGTGGGCTCTTCCACGCCATCCGCTCCACGTGACGCTCGGGACAGTCGACACCGGCTCCTGGCCTCCACCCTCGGGGCAAGGTGCCCTCGCTCAGCCGTGACTACCTCCCCACGCAGCCATGCTCGAAAACCTCCTGGAAGCAAAGGGCACCATTCCGGTCACCCTCTCCAGCTCCCGTCCGAGGCCACCACGAGCCTTACTGGCCTGCGTCAGGTAGTCGAGGCCCAGCAAGCACGGCTTGTCTCGATCGGCGACGTCCATCGGCCGGCGCTCCACAGCGCTGCCTACGCCGATACGAGCCTCCACTGGCCCTTCCAGCAGCACACACTACCCCGGGTCAGGCCGCGCCGAGCACTCCTCAGCCCCCGGTGTCCACTGTCACGCGTCGTGGCTACAACCGCTAAGCCTCCCACTGGCAACACGCTGGTCGGGCGGCGGCAGCTTACACAAGGCGGGGCCCGAGGGCGGGAGACGGCTGGAGGTCGGCTCCCTTCTCCAGCCCGTCCGCGCTTCCCGCCCGCGCCGCGTCCCTGGGCCTGGAACAGGCACTCAAGCGGTGGCCTGACTGGCCACAGTCCTTACAGCGCGGCTGGAGGGCGTCGGGGCTCAGCCGGTCGAGGGAACGCGTCCTTCGCTCCCCCAGGCACCGACTGCACCTATGCCTCCTCTTGCCACAGCCCCCGTACGAGCCACGGAGACCCTCCGGGCTCGCCTTCATCGACGCTGCCTTTATCTTCACCTTCGCCATCCGGCCCCGGAGGTCATGGCAGGGCGGGGCGGCCGCCGCTAGGCCGCTGGTCATCGTCAAGGCCCCGAACTCCAAGGCCCTCGTCAGCGCGTCGTCGGTCCACGGCAGGGGGTGAGAGTCCTCGCCAGTCTTGTCCCTCAGCGCCCGGCAGTCCTCACAGAAGCGCTGCGTGCCGTCCTTCTTCATATCCAGGACGACTGCTGAGGGCCACGGACAGTCTGTCCGCTCCATCACCCCCTGCGCCGCCAGCTCGTTGACGGCGCGCTGCAATTCCTCCCGCCTGGCCGGCACGACACGTCGGGGCGGGCTCCTGGTGGGCGCACCACTTCCCGTGCTGATGTTGTGATTCAACAACCCCGTGCAGCCCAGCAGGTCCAAACCACCCCCGCTGATCGCTTCTGCGCACCGGGCCAGGGTGTGGCGCACCTTCTCCGTCGCGTGAGCGGCGCTCCGGTGCGCCAAGTCCTCCAGGAAGTCGGACCGCAGCCCCACAGCGGCCAACTCCGCACTCCCCGACACCTCTTGTTGCTCCACCTCCTCACAGGTGCCCAGCTTGGCACCAGCGGGTACTTCCCGAGCCTCGTTGGAGGAGTTAGCCACCAGCACCGTGACTGACTCCTCCCCCGCTCCTTCGAGACTCTGTCCGGCTGCCACACCACCAGGCAGCTGCAGGCCCTCCGTGGACTCCACCGTGCCTTCCGCTGGCATCGCGTCCGACCGGCAACACAGGACCCTAGCCTCCGTCCCCGGGGCAAGGTGCAGTCGCTCCGCCGCGACTACCTCTGCACAGCCGACCTTCGGGAGCAAAGGCGCCTGTCCGCGCAGCCTCTCCAGCTCCCGTCCAAGGTCGGCACAGGCCTCGCCCTGCGGCAGGTAGTCGAGGCCCAGCACGCACGGCTCGTCTCGATCGGCGACGTCCATCGGCCGGCGCTCCACAGCGCTGCCTACGCCGATACGAGCCTCCACTGGGCCCTCAGACTGCACGCAGTGCCCCGTGACGCCACACAGCCTCTGTGGCGCGTCCTGGAGTCGCGTAGCGGCCAGCATGTCAGGCCGCCCCAAGGTCCTCTCGGCGCTCCCCACCAAGCGGCCGGGCCCGTCCACTGAGCCCCGTAGCGCTGTCGTCAGCAGCAGCGCCTTCTCATCCTCGCCCCAGCTCTGGGCAGCAGCTGGCATCTTGAACTGGGCCTCCCATGCCAACTTCCCGTCGTGCTCCGCTGGCTTAAGCCTCCCTGAGCACGGTGAGGCCGAGGGGCCGCAGAGAGGAGCGGGCGGACCACGTGGGCTGCAAGCCGGCCGGCATGGCGGAGAGGGAGGCGGTGAGAGAGGCAACGAGGCAGGGTTAATGGGTCCGACTCCAGCACCAGCTGGACCCAAGGAAACGGCTCCGACGGCTCCCCAGCCTCCTGCAGTCTCCACCGGCTCCGCCACGACGCCACCGGGCTTCAGGGGCCCTTGCCATGGACCCCACGCGGAGCCCCGCCAGTCCGCCACCCGTGCACCCGCCGCCAGCACACGTGACGCTTCTTGTTCCTCCCCGCACCACGTTGCCACCTCTCGCTGCTGCCATGGGAGAGAGAGCGGACTACGTGACCTGCGAGCCGGCTGGCATGGAGGAGAGGAAGGGGGTGAGGGAGGCAACGAGGCGGGGGCTCCCCAACCTCCTGCGGTAGCTACTGGTTCCGCCACGACGCTACCAGGCTCCAGGAGTCCTTGCCAGGAGCCCCAGATAGGCCCCTGCAGGACCGCCGCCCCGGCGCTTCCTGCTAGAACTGAGCCTTCTTCCTCCGCGTGCGACGGTGCCACCTCTCGCAGCTGCCTCTCCGCCTCCCTCAGGCCTCGGACCTCGCCTTCCTGGGTCCGCACCTCCTCCAGCCGTTCACTCCTCGCGCTGTCGCAGCCCTGGTCGGTGTACTGCTGGGTTTCCACCTTCAGCGACGAGAAACAGCTCTGGAGGACCTCGGCAAGATGGCGGGCCTGCTCGTCTGCCCTCTCTTCTGCCCTCTGAGCCTGCTCGCGTGCCCTCTCTTCTGCCCTCTGAGCCTGCTCGCGTGCCCTCTCTTCTGCCCTCTCTGTTCTCTGATCCAATTCCTGCCTCAGACTGGCCAACATGGCAGCGAACAAGTCCATCTGGCCCGGCTTCACCTCACCCACCTCAGCCTCGGCCTTGCCCTCTTCCTCACCCTCACGGCGATCACTGGGGGACGCCATGACACTCGGCGCGCTTCACTGTTCACTTATCCCCACTCCTTTGACACCAAGTGTTACGCCACCCCCCCTACCACACACCATACACGGGCAGGCAGGTGGCGTGATCCTCACCAGAACAACCACACGGGCACCAGTCACTCACAGCGGCCCACACCGAACACCGAGGGGAGGAGGGAACGAGGCAGGGCACAAAGGATACACGTTCAACACTAAGTTCTAGTTTAATGACAGGTTCCTCACACAGTACAGCAACTTTCAAGGGCACAGAACAGTTAGTTAATCAGGCACAGTACAGGGGCACGGCAGACACGCACACACGGATGCACACAGCTCGCGAGCGGAGCAGCTCAACACTCTCTCAAGCCCAGACACGCGTCTTCTCTGCCCCTCAGCCACCCTTGTTCGCCACCCTACACTCTGCCGACTCAGCACTTCCTGCCCGGCGGCCGGAGGCCCCGGGCTCCCCTCTGTCTCTCTTGTCCCAACAAGTAGAGTTGCACCATGCTGAGCTAACTGCATCATGCTACAATTTCCTCACATTACACATACAATCATTCACATACAGCACATTCGTAACAGTAATATGCTTCTGTACTTTGACGGGGAGAGTGGCAGGCGACGCGAGACGCGTATGAGACCTGTGAAGTCGACCTTTGCCGCTTTATTACCACCTTTAATGACCGTTTTGTGCTTGACCGTGGACAGTGTAGAGTGGCCGAGTATAACTATTGTATGTTCAGCACCTGAACAATGGACCTGCTGAGTTGAATAAGAGCAGGTGATCTATTTTGAGAAACATTCCTTGACGACGTAGGCTCACGTGGCCGTATACAGTATTCATGTTATTCGTATAATATTTTCTGACCATAAATTCCAAATTTTTGAAAATCATGATTGGTAAACTTCACTTTCTTTTGATGTAGTACTATTTTCTATGGCGTGTGTCATTTCTTGAATTCACGCAGGCTTGGGATTTGTGCCTTTCCATTCTTTACATATTTCCTCCTTGCCCATGAAATGGCGGAAAACACGTCACTTTATCTGGTGTAAGAAAAGTCACCACTGACTCAACTGATGCCCCGGACAATTCAGTTAATTAGGTAGGTACATAATGATGAAATAATGAATAAGAGTAATTACTGCAAAACACGGTGGGTGAAGAATCAGTAGGCAGTTGCCTAATCTTCAGTGAAGTATATCCTGCAGTAGTGGCATTACTTGACGGTTTATCAACGAACAAGGACTCTGAATTAAGTAATTGGACAAGCAACTGCTTTCAAGAAAGCAATAAGTGACCCAGGTTTTCTCATGGGTTTGGAAGTGCTCACCTCAGTTCTAAGTGTCACTAAACCCTTGCCAGAGAAGCTGCAGGGGTCACAACAAAAACTGATGGATGCTCTTGGAAATGTACATAGCTGCATAGATGTACTTCAGTCTTATCGTGATGGAGATAAGTTCAACCAACTTTTTGCCCAAGCAGAGGAAAGGTACGGAGATATCATCCAGAAGCCTTGAGCAGTCAGTGGCTGTCAGAAACATAAGGCTAACCCTCAATCAGCAACTCCACAGGACTACTAACGAGGAGCTATTTTTCTCACATTTTTGGACTCTATGCTGACACAACTCAGGGAAGGTTTGCATCTGAACACGATAGGAGTCTTGTTGGGAAATCTTGTTCCCTCTCTTTCAGTTGATAATGATTTTAATGAACTGAAGGAGGCAGTTGAATTTAATGGAAAATTTCTTGGTGATGCAGATCTCATTGAAGCTGAATATCTATGGTGGCAAAGTTATTGGAAGCGTCATGAATCTCATGAGAGGCCAAAGGAAGTTCTTCAGAGACGAGACATTGGCATGTGCCAAAAAATTGGGCACATATCCAAATCTTTCCATCTTATTGCAGATTTTTCAACTCTACCTGTCAGGACTTCCACCAATGAGCGATTCCTTAGTGTCCTTAAATTGCTTAAAACATACCTTAGGAACACCATAAAATAAATCATGATCAGTGACAATGACCTAAATTTTGATCATGATGAAGCCCTTGATGAATTTGCACGCAAGAACAGACACCCAAATTTGAGGTAAACCAGTTTCAATGTATTGTTGTTAACGGTGACTAATTCATTTAGTTAATTCTTATTTTATATTCATAAACTACTTGACCCGCTTTCCATGTATCTTGTAAAAATTATGTATTTCAGCAGCAGCCTGTATAAACGAGGACTACACAACATGTATGAATGTAACTTTTTGATCCTTGCCAGTATATTACTTTTTTATCTGAACATGTAGTTCTAAATTGTTGTTTTGAGGGTAAATCTTTGCATTGCAAATTACAGAAATGAACAAGAGTAAAAGCAATGTTCGCTCAAGTAACAAAATAAATACGTTTCAAATTATTTAAATCCCCCAGATTTATGTTGTATTTATATACTACCAACAAATTTCTAAAATATACAATGTATGTATATGTATGTATCAATGCATGTATTTATAAAAAAAAAAGATTTAGCCTAACGATCTAACCCAAATACCCAAGCTGTATGCGATCCCTGCACTTGGAAAAAAATTCTGGACGCAGAAAATATCTATATAAATCTATATATATATATAGATATCTATATATATATATATATATATATATATATATATATATATATATATATATATATATATATATATATATATTTACACACACACATACAAACATATATTAGCCCCCCTTTTCAATTTTCTGGGTACACCACTACAATTTATTGGTTAAGAGTGAGCGCGGTGGGAAATATAGTGAAAATCAGCAATTTCCACTCACCCAGCCGTAGTATAGAGGGGTTGCACATGACGTCATCAGCAGCGATCAGCTGATCACTTCTCAGCTGCCCCGCAAAGGCCCGCCATTTTGGGAGGCACATATTTACCGTAAGAGAGCTCATCAGCTTTTCCCCGCCATGTTACTGTGTTGGTGTTTGTGTTAGTGTCCATCTATTACTGTGTTGGTGTGTGTGTTAGTGTCCATCTATTACTGTGTGGGTGTGGGTGTTAGTGTTCATCTGTTACTTGAGGGTGTGGGTGTTAGTGTCCATCTATTACTTGAGGGTGTGGGTGTTAGTGTTCATCTGTTACTTGAGGGTGTGGGTGTTAGTGGCCCATCTATTACTGTGTGGGTGGGTGTGTTATTGGCTCATCAATATATTACAGTGTGGGGGAGGGTGTTAGTGGCCCATCTATTACTGTGTGGGTGGGTGTGTTATTGGCTCATCAATATATTACAGTGTGGGGGAGGGTCTTAGTGTCCATCTATTACTGTGTGGGTGGGTGTGTTATTGGCTCATCAATATATTACAGTGTGGGGAAGGGTGTTAGTGTCCATCTATTACTGTGTGGGTGGGTGTGTTATTGGCTCATCAATATATTACAGTGTGGGGGAGGGTGTTAGTGTCCATCTATTACTGTGTGGGTGGGTGTGTTATTGGCTCATCAATATATTACAGTGTGGGGGAGGGTGTTAGTGTCCATCTATTACTGTGTGGGTGGGTGTGTTATTGGCTCATCAATATATTACAGTGTGGGGGAGGGTGTTAGTGTCCATCTATTACTGTGGGTGTGGGTGTGTTAGTGGCCCATCTGTTACTGTGTGGATGTGGGTGTTAGTGTTCATCTATTACTGTGTAGGTGTGGGTATTAGTTTACCGTTGACCGTTGATGAGGTTTCAGGCCCTGCTCCGGCGCTGATGCAGCGCTCCTGTGAGGGCCGTCAACAATTTCAACGTTAGCCTCAATAATAGTCTTCAATGCACTTATTTTCAAATATCGTAGTGAGTGAGCGAGTGTCTTAATTTCTTTCACGAATAATATCACATACTCCATTCCTTCCATAGTACTTTCCATCACTACAAAAAAAAAGGAAATGGGGACTGTCGGTTTCTCATTTGCGTGACCTAAATTTTCCTTCCTTCTTTTCCACCTAATCCCTCCCTCCGTCCTCCTCCTCCTCCTCCTCTGCCGTGACCAGGAATCTGTGTCGTCGGGAAAATCACTTTGAGTCACATTTGCATGGCTAACAGAGCTGAGTGGCGGCGAAGGTGCGGATCAGGTGACAAGGAGTGGTGGGGAGAGAGAGAGAGAGAGAGAGAGAGAGAGAGAGAGAGAGAGAGTATCCATGTCACCGAAATATCCACTCGGGCACTCAGTGTCAGCCTCACTCATGTGAGGAAGAAATGAGGGACACCATGAGCGACTGGCTAGTATTGGTACTGGTACCGAACAGTCTGGTACCAGTACCGTACCGTATAGCTGATACCGGTACCTGCCCACCCCTATTGTTGAGTAACGTGGGTTCTGTATTGTTGTTCAATTGGCGCGCGGGAAGAATTGAGCTCAGCTGTGTGGCCGCGGCGCCGTGTGAGTCCAGTTGCATGAGGCATATGGTGGCCACTCCGTAAAATGTTGCGTATAAGTGAAAAGTCATGTAAATTAAACATTTACAGGAAATCCCCTATATACGAAAGGGTTAGGGACTGAAAAAACCTTTCGTTTATCGATTTTTCGTATATCGAAGCCATTTCCCCCATAGGATTGTTAATAAATAGGGGGGTTAGGGACCAGCGCCAGCAAAAAAAAAAAAAGAAAAAAAAAGTTAAATATAACTATGCTTAAAAGCAATTTACTACTCACAATACAATGAAACGCAAGGCTCATAAATAATTAAAAACAATTACCATTTCCTGTTCCTTTACTGTCATAGAAATGCATTACATATGTTAGGACAATCCCCTCTAACTCGTCACTACAACTCATCACTTAACATTGCCAATGTTTACTTCCCAAGCTGTGAAAGGCCAGTTTCGACTCTCGTGCCCGAAACACGTGCCAAACAGTACACCACCGCACCACTCCAAGCCCCCCCCCAACCCCTCCATCACCCTCACGTTTCCTCACGCTGGCTGGGATGTGTTTCGGATTCGAGTCGAAGCAAGGGGTTCACAAACTGGCAACGCTAAGTGATGAGCGTTGAAGTGGAGGGGACTGGACATGGACACTTGCTGCCTAATCACTGCGAAAGTGAGGCTGTTGACGGCGGCGACCGATATAGACATCGGGTACGAAACAGTGGGCGCGGAAACTGTCGTACTTTTCGTATATGCGAAGCATGTCTTTCGTGAACCGAAAATTGTCCTATATTTTTCACTTTCGTATATCCGAATTTTCGTACATCGAGCTTTCGTATATCGGGGATTTCCTGTATTTGGATTTTGGACCCCGCGTTATTTAAAAAATGCGTAAAGCAAACTCGCGTAAATCGAGTTACCTGTAGTATCACAATTAAATATCCAACAATAATTTCCAGCACACTGAACATTCATCACACACAATTTATCTTTGAATACAGACACTGATTAACCCTTTCTGTATGGCGACACCGACATCGGCCTCATGAAGTGCCCAGTGCAATATATGGCGACGTCGGCGACGTAATTACATTTTGTTTTAGTTGTTCCTGAGTGATTCCGTATTCTGTTCGGACTATACCTAGAGACTCGGTATGTGATACAATGTCTTATTTGACTTTCAGTGTTATTGTGGTGTAATAACGTAAGTGTGTCTTGCGTGCATTTGTACTTGACAGTAACAATCAGTTTTAACAGAAAATAACAACAACGTTTTGCGCTCCAACAGCTGACGACGGTTTGTGTGTCATGAAAATCCTTCTGCAGCCACCTCTGTGCAATTGGGAAAAGAATCTGTGAATGGAGGAGGACAGGTGTATTAACGATATTCCTGGCTGGTCGTCAGTGCAAGGGGTGGCAATTCTCATCCGTTGTAACTCAAGGGCTACCTGTACATATATGGAAACATTACATTCATGAATTCCAAAGTCTTCTTAATACTCCTCAAGCCATAAAGTATAGATCAAAACAAATGACTGGAGTATATTTGTTTGATGGCACAAAACTTTAAGTATGTAGCAAACCCTTCCCTGAGAGGTACACACTTGCATGTACTGAACACTCCCCTGAGAGGTATCTGTGTGTACATTCTAAACACTGCTTGAGTCAGGACAAATTATCACGAGTGAAAAACTTTTGCTAAAACTTGAATCAGAGAAGACCAGCGGAGATGATGTTGACTCCAGCCTCTGCCTGACTCCTCTACTCTAAGCCCGATTAGTTGCCGCATCATAATAAAGGCACGGTGCTTATAGATGCATGATACACTTTTACCATAACTCATGGTAATTTACCCATTACCATACACACACAACTTTACTATGCTTGGAATAATTTCCACAGGAGTGTTGGCGATGGTGGTGGCGGCAGTGACGGGCCCAGTGATCCTGCCCATCAAGCTCCTCATGGATGTTTTGGTGAGTGTTATGTAGGATGGAGTGAGTGTGTGTCTGTATTTACCCAGTTACGTAGTTGCCTAGTTGTGATTTACAGGACCGGAGCTATGCTCGTGCTGTCCCGTCTTTCCAACTACTTACGTCTAATTTGGCCTTAAATGCGCTCATTGACTTAGCCTGTACCACTTCCCTCTCCAGCCCATTCCAGACCCCAACACATCTCTGCGGGAAGCTGTTCTTCTTGATGTCTTCTACAATTTCCTTTTCTCAACAGTTTTCCATTTCCTCTAAGTTTCTCTCTTCTCTTATCAAAAGGTCCTCTCCATCCAATTTCTCTAGACCATTCATCACCCTATACACTGCTGTTAAATTTCCTCTTTCTCTTCTACTTTCCAATGTAGGGAGGTTCAGCCTCAGCAATCTTTCTTCATAAGGCTCAGCCTTGGTGCCATTTTTGTTGCCGCTCTGTGTATCCTCTCCAGTTTTCTAACGTGTTTCTTAAGTGATGGCGACCAAGCCACTGATGCATATTCTAGTCTAGGGCGTATCAAGGTCACAATTAATTTCCTTACCATGTCCTCATCAAGGAATGTGAACGCTGCTCTGATGTTCCTCAGCAGGTTGTATGTCTCAGCTGATATTTTATTCACATGTCTTTCTGGAGACAAGTTCTCTGTAATCATCGCTCCAAGGTCTTAATCCCTCGCCATATCGCGGTTCACTGTATCACGGATTTTTCACTATATCGCGGAATTTTGCGGTTTATAGTATTTTTATATATTTATTATTTCAAATATTTGTGCGGTAAAATAATCATTTTCTAGCCTAAAAAATGAAAACGATATAAATCAACTTGTCGGAACACACATAAATAAGCACCTAAGTCACCCACCTATTTATTTATTTTTCCGTCACTGCCTATTGCGCTGTTCACTCCTCCCTACCTCTCTCTTCTTTTCCTGTCCCATTTTCTCCACTCATTTCCCTGTTTCCTCCTTTCTCACACCCTCTTATCTTTAGTCTTATCTCTCACTCTATCACTCTCTTCCTCCCTTTCTCCTTCCCCGTAGATTATATGAACACACACATTCACTCACTCACTCATTCACTCACTCACTCACTCGCTCACTCACTCACATGACTGCACACACACACACACACATACACACACAAGTAATTGAAGCAATTCAGGAAGAAGATCATGAGCTGGTAGGGGAGATCAAGGAAGTATTCAGGCTTGGGAAGTACAAGGAAGGAGCCCAACAACCAGTAAAAATTAGATTTAGGTCTCAAGCTGCTGCGGAAGAAGTGGTGGGAAAGGCATGGAAGTTAGCAAGAACAGAGGCCTACAAAAAAGTCTGGGTAAGAAAGGACACAAGTGTGGAGAAAAGGAACACGATAAGAGAATTGAAGAATCAAGCTAATGAAAAGAATGAAGGAAGATCAGAAGAGGAAAAAAAGAAGTTTTTCTGGAGAGTGATGGACATGGACCTAAGGAAGTGGTACAGAAGGGAAGAGGAGACAGCTTGAAGGTGGCACACACTAATGTGAACGGGTTAATATCGTCAATGTTAGAAATAGGAGATTACCTGAGCAAGGAAAAAACAGGTGTTATGGGGATTATGGAAACCAAATTGTCTGGTAGTATAGATGCATTCAACTTAGGGGATAGTAAATATAATGTATAGACAAGAAATAGAGAAAATAAACAAGTAGTGATGCTATTGATGAAAAAAGAACTGACTGTGGTGAGTGTCACCTATGGCGAAGGGAAACAGAGGTCTTAAATGTGGGAGTAAGAATGCAGGGGAGGATGCAGAAATATTGTAGTGGTGTATGTCCCCCAAAAACCAGCTCATGGACAGAAGAATTGTACAAGAAGCTGGAAGATACAATAGACTGCCTAAGGAGATTGCTGGAGAAGGATAAGATTCTGATAATGGGGGATTTTAATTGTAAGGAAGTGTCATGGGAAAACTGGTCAACGGAAGGAAGTGAAGCTTCATGGGGGAACAAGGTTTTGGAATTGGTTATAGATAACGTCCTCACACAGTGGGTGGAGGAAAATACAAGATTCAGAGGAGAAGACAAGCCATCTAGATTGGACTTGATAATCACCAGGGAGCTGGATCTCGTAGAGGAGATGAACTAGAAGAGCCCTATAGGGAAGAGCGATCACGTACTTATTGAGTACATATTACGAGAAGGAGGTAAAATAATCAGGAATGAGGACTACAGGAAAGAATGATCCAACTTTAATAAGGCAAATTTTGAACAACTCAGGAAGGATGAAAGAAGGCCGGAAATCAAGAGTGGTACAATAGAAAGTGTGTAGACGCCAAGCAGGAAAAGAAGAAGGCATGGAACAAATGGAGAAAAAATAGGAGGATGGATCTATGGAATGAGTACAAAAGGAAGAGGAATGCTTATGTCAAAGTAGGAAGAGAAGAAAAAAGGAATTTTGAGAAAAATATTGTAGATAAGTGCAAAGACCAGCCAAAACTGTTTTATAAGTTCATAAATGGAAAGTTGAAAAATAGAGATGTGATTCAGAAAGTTAAAGTTAATTGTGAAACTTTTGATAGTATAAGTGAAATAGTAGAAGTGATGAATAATTGTTTGCAAACAGTGTTCACAAGGGAGAGTGAGTTTGAAGGTGTAGATGCAGTGCCGGGGAATAGAGTGGGTCTGGAGAGAATACAAACATCACCAGATGAAGTTAGGAAATTATTGGAAGAATTGGATGCGAGGAAATCAGCAGGACTTTTTTTTCTTTTTTTTTTTTTTACATCGCGGCCTATTGCACCGGTAGGCTTCTTCCTGATGGGGCCTGATGGTCGGCCCAAGGCTTCTTCCCAGTGGGGCCTGATGGTCGGCCCAGCCCGTTCTGGTGCAGGCGAGTGTTTTATAGTGGCGCCATCTTGCATTGGCTCATGCTGCCCTCCCAGAGCTCATCTTTAATCCTAGAAGCTAGAGTCCGGGTTGATAGGTGGTCTTCTGGATGGTCTATCAAATTGGGTGCTAAAAGAGTGTAACCAGCAAATAGCTGGAAAGTTGAGCAACTTGATTAATGTCTCACTAGCACAAGGGAAGGTACCAAGAGACTGGAAGAGGGCTAACATCGTCCCAATACATAAAGGAGGAAGTAAGGAAGACCCGTTGAACTATAGGCCAGTGTCATTAACAAGCGTAGTAGCAAAGATGTGTGAGAAAATTATAAAAAAACAGATGGGTGGAGTATTTAGAAAGCAACAGTATATTAACAAATAGTCAATTCGGATTCAGAGGAGGGTGATCTTGTGTAACTAATCTGATAAGCTTCTATTCAAGAGTAATTGATATAATACAGGAAAGGGACGGTTGGGCAGATGTGTGTATCTGGACTTAAAGAAGGCGTCTGATAAAGTACCACACAAGCGATTAACATGGAAACTTAATCATGTTGGAGGTGTGGGTGGTTCAATATTGGATTGGATTGTGGACTTTTTGATGAAGAGAGAAATGAGAACAGTAATCAGGAATAATAAATCAAGCTGGATGGAAGTGACGAGTGGAGTCCCCCAAGGATCAGTGTTGGCTCCGATTATTTTTGTAACTTATATTAATGACATGACAGAAGGGGTGACAAGCTATATGAATATGTTTGCTGATGCTGCTGAAATAATGAGGAGGGTGGCTAATGAAGAAGACTGTGTAGCCCTGAGCCAAGATCTCGATAGAATAAGTGAATGGTCACGCAAATGGGAAATGACATTCAATACAGAGAAGTGTAGCGTGATGGAGTTTGGTAAGAGCAGTAGACGAATATCGGGGAACTACTCTCTGAGTAATGAAAGAATCATGAAAAAAACTGAAGAAAAAGATCTGGGAGTGATCGTAACAGACAAGTTATCCTTTGGAAAACATATAGACCAGATAACTGGGGAAACATACAATCTTCTTAGAAACATAAAAGCAGCGTTTGCATATCTAGACGAAGAAATGGTGAGGAAACTAATAACATCGATGATACATATGAGACTGGAATATGCAGCATTAGTGTGGTCACCTAGATTGAGGAAAGAAATTAGAAAGTTGGAAAGAATACAAAGAGCAGCGACTAAATTACAGGAAACTCTGAGAGAACGTACTTATGAAGAAAGACTGGAGAAATTGGGACTAACAATACTGGAGAGCAGAAGAGAGAGAGGGGACCTAATAGCATTGTACAGGATACAAGAGGGATTGGAGAAATTGGACAGGGAAGACCTAGTGGTATGTGACAGAAGTGTAACAAGAGGCAATGGTAAGAAATTGAAAAAGAGCGACTGTAGGAGAGACATCAAGAAATACAGATTTCCATACAGAAGCATAACAACATGGAACGGACTTGACGAGGAGACTGTGTGCAAAAACGATTCATGAATTTAAAGCCAAACTGGATAATAAGTGATAATAAGTTCCTCACCAACGACTGTTGCTTAAATTACAGGCTCACGGAGTAGAGGGTAAAGTTTTGAACTGGGTCAAGGCGTGGCTTAGCAATAGGAAGCAAAGAGTGCAAATCAATGGTAAAAGATCTGACTGGGGATGTGTTACGAGTGGGGTCCCACAAGGTTCGTTATTAGGTCCACTTTTGTTTATTATTTATATCAATGACTTAGATACAGGAATTAGTAGTGATGTTAGTAAATTTGCAGATGATACCAAGATTGGTAGAGTAATTGAGTCGGATCAGGACGCTAGTATTCTCCAAGGTGAACTCAACAGATTGTATGACTGGGCGGATAAATGGCAGATGGAGTTCAATGTAGGGAAGTGCAGTATTCTGAGTGTAGGTAGGAACAACCCCTCACATAACTATTGCTTAAATGACACTCTCATAAGTAGGTCTGGGTGCGAGAGGGATTTAGGGGTCTTAGTGAGCTCTGATCTCCGTCCAAGGGCACAATGCATTCAAGCTAGAAATCGAGCTAATAGGGTACTGGGATTTATTTCAAGGAGCGTAAGCAACAGAAGCCCCGAAGTCTTCCTCAAACTATATTTAGCATTAGTTAGACCTCATCTTGACTATGCGGTTCAGTTCTGGTCACCTTACTATAGAATGGATATCAAAATGTTAGAATCGGTGCAGAGGAGGATGACTAAGATGATTCAGGGGTTGAGAAACTTGCCATACGAGGGAAGACTCAAACAGTTAAACTTGCATTCTCTAGAAAGGCGAAGGGTGCGTGGAGACATGATTGAGGTTTATAAATGGATGAAGGGCTTTAATAAGGGAGACATTCATAAGGTTTTGTTGGTAAGAGAACCGGGTAGGACACGAAGTAATGAGTTTAAACTGGATAAATTCAGATTCAACAGGGACATAGGCAAAAATTGGTTTACTAACAGGGTGGTGGATGAGTGGAATAGGCTTAGCAGTCATGTGGTGAGTGCCAATACAATTGTCACATTAAAAAATAGACTAGATAAATTCATGGACAGCGATATTAGGTGGGGTTAGATACACGGGAGCTTAGGGTCAAAGGAGCTGCCTTGTACAGGCCTACCGGCCTCTTGTAGACTCCTGCATTCTTATGTTCTTATGGAGACGATTCAGCACGAGCCTAGTACGGCTCTTTTCCTGTATTTCACAACTAGGTAAACACACACACACACATACACACAGAAGGGGAAATGGGAAGGGTGTGTGGAGGGAGGGGCAGAAATGAGTCATGTCATGTACTGACCAAAGCCCTGACCTGACTCTCCCTTAAGAACATAAGGAGACTGCAAGAGGCCGAATGGCCTTCACAGGTCAGCTCCAGATTCCCCCCACTACCACCTGTCATCCCTCTGCCACTCCCTCCCCACACCCTTCTCATTTCCCCTTCTGTGTGTGTGTATGTATTTACCTAGTTGTAGTTTTACAAGGCCTGGGCTTTACGCTCGTGTGGTCCCGTCTCCGTATCTACATTTATCCAACTTTTCCTTAAAGCTTTGCACACTCCTCGCCGATACTACGTCCTCACTTAGTCTTTTCCAGACCTCTATATTTCTTTGCGGAAAGCTATATTTCTTTATGTCTCTCAAGCATCTTCCCTTCCTCCATTTTTTACTGTCCTCGTGTGTGTGTGTGTGTGTGTGTGTGTGTGTGTGTGTGTGTGTGTGTGTGTGTGTGTGTGTGTGTGTGTGTGTGTGTGTGTGTGTGAGAGAGAGAGAGAGAGAGAGAGAGAGAGAGAGTATTCTATATCAGGAATAGCCTATCAGTAGCTTCTGTAAATATAACAAGAAAAGCTATGATTATACTACTATTATTTTTTATATGGTACAGCACTTCAAAATTCTCTCTCTCTCTCTCTCTCTCTCTCTCTCTCTCTCTCTCACACACACACACACACAAACACACACACACACACACACACACACACACACTTGTATGTATCTCTTATCATCATCGCTGTCTATTCTGTGCTGATTTTTCCAGAACAATAAAATTAACAGCAAGGTACATGATGCGTGTGTACGATAGTTTGGCGAGTGGAGATGTCTCCATTCTTTCTCCAAGCCTGTGACGAGCGAGAGAGGAAAGGAGGGAGAGAGAGAGAGTTACTTTTTTTTTTTTTTTTTTTTTTTTTTTTTTTCCACTAGCATCTTTTCACTCATTCTTCATTATTGTTTTACACTATTGACTCGGTACCAGTACTAAGTGTTCATGAGCGTTATCGTTGTTCAGATAAATGAGTACGATGCTGGATGTTAAAGGTGCAAAAATTTGAAAGCATCGGATCAGATTGGGTTCAGTAGCTTTCCATCCAGTTTTTCATAATCCCATTCAATCCTCCTTTATTCTCCAGCTTCCATAGTAGTCTTGTATGTGGAACTTTGTCGAACGCCTTCTTCAGGTCCAAGTAAACACAGTCAACCCATCCGTCCCTTTCCTGCATTTTGTCTGTCACTCTTGAGTAAAAGCTCAGTAAGTTTGTCACACATGAGCGCCCTTTTCTTAAGCCATATTGTTTACTTGTGATTATATTATGCTCTTCTTGAAATCTCGTCCATTGTTACTTTATCACTTTCTCACATATTTTACATACTACACTGGTCAATGATACAGGTCTGTAGTTCAGGGGTTCTTCCTTTTTTCCGCTTTTGAATATAGGGACCATTTTGGCCCTCTGCCACTCCTTTGGTACTTACCAGTTGTTATTGAGCATTTTATGATGTCATATATCGGTCTAACCAGCTCATTTCTGCATTCTTTCAATATATACCCTGAGACTCCATCCAGTCCTACAGCTTTCCTCTCTTCCTGCTCCCCCAACAACTAATATATCTCCTCTTTATTTACTGTAACTTCTTCCATATGAACATTTATCTTTTCTTGTGGCTCATTAAATATTGATTCATTAGTAAAAACTTGCTGGAATTTTTGTTTAGTAACTCCGCCATGTCCTTAGGTTCATCGATTGTCACATTCCCATCGCTCAGTCTTTCAGTTGTTTCTCTTGGTTAAACCCTTTCATTGCTAAGCGCTCGCAATGAGACTATCCCCTCAGGCGCACTCGGGCACCCCAGTGGGGGAAGGGGATCTCTTTTAACCACTATATCTCAAAAACTATTCATCACATCTACAAAACAAAAACACCATTTGAAAGAGGAGGCCAAGATCTATAAGATTCAGTTATGTAAGCCTCTCCTGCGAATGTACAGGCACGTTCAGGGGGTGTTTTTTGCTGTGAGTGCGACTGGCGCTCACAGTGAGCTTTTAGCACCACCAGCAAGTGACGCTAGTGCTCGCTCTTTTAACCGCTGTATCTCAAAAAACTATTCATCACAGCTACAAAACAAAAACACCATTGGAAAGAGGAGGCTAAGATCTATACGAATCAGTAATGTAAGCCTCTCTTGCGAAAGTACAGGCACGTTCAGGGGGTGTTGCCTGTGAAGACGTACATTTATACGTGCGCGACGGTCAGCCGTAAGGCAACTACTGTAGATCTCTTGATGATGGGGTGCTGGTAGGGCAGTATTGCCAACTGCAAAATTTACAACTATTTGGTCAAAATATCAGTCATGTGATAGGTGAAGCTATGCAAAAATGTCGCTATATTGGTCAACAATTAACATCCACCAGTTGCTCGTCCGTAGATTTTCCGCGCTGGGCTGACATGATTTTCCACCAAATTTAGTGAAGAACCCACTCAATTGGCAATCCTGTGTTGTGTTGTGAGAATTAGTGTTGGAACACTCTCATACACGGGAGATTTGAGTGCAGCTGGAGGTCGCAGCGAGCGTTTAGCGCCACCAGCAAATACGCCTAACGCCCGTTGCAAGCGTTTGGCAATGAAAGGGTTAATCTTACCATTTATGAATCTATAAAATAGTTTAGGTTGTTCCTTGCACTCTTCCACAATATCCTTTTCATATCCCTTTTTTTCTTCCTTCTTTATTTTCACGTATTCATTTCTCGATACCTTAAAAATCTTCTTTATTATTATTATTATTTATTTATTTATTTTTTATTTTTATTTATTTATTTATTTATTTATTTATTTATTTATTTTTTTTTTTTCTTCCCCCTCAGCACACCTTGCATCAAACCAGCCCTTTTTTTTCTTTTTTTTTTAGGCCTGTATTCTGGTACAAACTTCTTAACCCCTGTTTTATATGCCTCCATAAAAATATCATACTTTTCTTGCACTTCACTTGTTCCCATTAGCTCATCCCGGTCCAGCTCTCCGTAATATTTCCTAAGATTTTCCACGTCTGCCTTCCTATAGTTTAACCTTTTCTTTAATATGATTCATCCTCTTCACTTCCTTCCTCCTCCATTTCTATCTCTATGAGTATGTGGTCACGCTTTCCCAGAAGGCATCCGTACCTTAATTCATCCTTCAAGTGTATTCCTCTTGTTAACCCCAGGTCCAGTCTCGCTGGTTCATCGTCACTTCAATATCTTGTTTTTCTTCACCCTTTGCATCATCAAGTTTTCCATCATCAATCTTAACAATCTTTCCCCCCATGCCATATCTCCACCACTGCTTTCAAACATCTCCCAATCTACCTCTTTACAATTAAAATCACCAACTAATACGTAGTACTCTTTTGTTTGCCTTGAGTATTCTACTTAAACTCTGAATGGTATCTTCAATCATGATTTCATGTTCTTCTTTACTCCATGAGTTTGTTCTAGGTGGTACATACGCTGTTGTGATCGTCATCCTTTCTCTGTTTTTGTTCTCCAAATTTACACACTCACTATTTCTGCTTTTCCTTCTCCTTATACTACTGATTTTACTAATAACTCCTTCTTTGTCATTATCATCACTCCTCCACCACCTTTGCCCACTCTATCTTTCCTCCATACATTGTACTTTTATCAAACACTATTTGGATGTCTTCATTTAGTTTTGTTTGTTAGGCATACTATCATTGGCTCCTTCTCTTGAGGTAGTCTTGTAATTCCAGCTTACTAGATATTAGTCCGTCTACATTTGTATACATTAGGGATGTATATATATATATATATATATATATATATATATATATAGAGATATATATATATATATATATATACATATATATACCACAATTCCAGCAGCTAAAGGGCAATATCGAATGTTAAGAAGAGAAAAAAGACCCACGACTCGTTGTTCCACCATACGAGTAGGAGGGAAGAAAGCGAGGGAGGAGGCGCCTCGTGAGGTCTAGTTGACTCAGCTAGGTTAGCTTTAACTTAATTGCCATACATTTAGACTGTGAAGAAATCCCCAGACCCTGGCAGCGTCCCCCGTTGCGGGGCGACTGTCTGACTGACTGAGGCAGGCAAATGAGGCGAGTGGAGGGGCTCCGCCAGTCCCGAGCCGAAGCTAATGAACCTGTATTGTACGCGTCCGTGGTAACAAAGGCTATACTGTATACTAAGTATTATATACTTGCATTCAAAGTAATATGAATCATCGTTTAAAGTGAGGAGAATTAAATCGCGGGAAATTCCAAACCATATAATAGACCTATCATGATACTAGATAATTACACTTTTCTAATACTTTTTCAACAATTTAAAAAATACAATTTCTATTGAACAAAATTATTTGCAACGAGTGACATGCGACGTACTAAACTCCTTCAAGTATCGATAATATCGGCAGAAAATCAGCCAATACCGATACCGATACTCTTAAAATGTGCCGATACCACCGACACCGATACCAATACATCGGTACATCCCTAGTATCCTACATCACATTCAATCCCTTTATTGTGTTGATCTTGTCTAACTTTCGTTCTCTTTCATCTTCTCCCTTCTGTACCACTTTCTGACTCGATCTCCCATAACTCTTCAAAAAACACCACTTTTTCCTCTTCAGATCTTACATTATTCCTGTCTTTTGCCTCTGTTAGTAATTCGTTCCATTTCTCCCTTTCTTCTTCATTTCTGTGTGTGTGTGTGTGTGTTCACCTATTTGTAGTCTACTGGGCCCGAGCTAAGCTCTAATAGTCCTGTCTCCATATCTACATTCATCCAGCCTTTCCTTCATTTGGTGGACACTGCTCGCCTCCACCACCTCTTCCCTCAAGCTCTTCCATGTATTTTCCTAGTTGTAATTTTACAGGGCCTGGGCTTACGCTCGTGTGGTCCCGTCTCCGTATCTATAATTATCCAACTTTTCCTTGAAACTTTGCACACTCATCGCCGATACTATTTCTTCACTTAATCTGTTCCAAACCTCTAATGCTTCTATGTGGAAAACCAGGGTTGGGACGTTAAACCAATAAAAAAAACAGTGTTTTAAACCAACTAATAAAACTTTTTTTTTTTTTTTTTTTTTTTTTTTTTTTTTTGTTTTTTTTTTGTTAGTTTCATCAGTATTGTGGTTTTAACTATATGTAAAATTTTAATTATGTACAGCAGGGTTGGCAGTTTAAACCAGGGGTGTCAAACTCAAAACCCTTCGAGGGCCAATTCATACTCTGAAGTGCCGTCATGGGGGCCAACAAGGGTAGAAAATACATTGACAAGATTGAAGTTACCGTGATACCGCGGGCCATTTATGACTATCCCGCGGGCCATGAGTTTGACACCCCTGGTTTAAACCAAAAACCCATCAATAAAACCAGTGGGTTTTTTTAATCTTTTTTAGTTTCATCAGGTATTGTGGTTTTAATTTTTTATCATGCACAGTCATTTTACTAACACCAGGATGAAAATGTCAGTTGGTAAACTCAAATCTCTATTCAAGTGCTGTAACTTCAAAGTAACTGAAAACATAATTTGGTACATTATATAAATAAATATATTTGCCACTTCACTATACAGCAAATAAATTGTTTCAAAAAGATCCTTTCCAACCATGCTTACAGAAAAATACTGGTAGCTAAATTATGTGTAAATATATATGTAGTACAATACTTATTCATACTTACTGTTTTCTGAAACTTACTGAGCAAATGCATATAACATACAGTACTGCACTAAGCCACAGAAATCAGGTATGTGTAATTTATAATGGAGTACAACAAATTTATATTAATTACTACAGAGCAGTTATGTATTTCATACAGTACTGCACTGATCCATACACACACACACACACAAAAAAAAAAAAATGGTAGTTAAATTTCAGTGGCATACAAAACATTTATATTTGTAATATACAGGTATAGAAAGCAAAGAGCAAGTCTGTATTACTGAGCAGCAAGTGCATCACTGAGAAACCCAGCTTAACCTTGCATTATATTTTCCATAGGCCCATTTGAGCTGGGGCTATGATAGAAACAACACGAACAATACGCGTTATGCGGTGATCAGGAACTTTAGGTCCTGAAACGGTACCAAGAGGAACGGTACCCTCATCTGATGTGTATAATGCTTTTTTTTTATGTTTTATTCACTAGATATATCATAGAATCTGGTCAACGTCTTTGACTTTCAGCACCTTATTATGAATATAAATGAAATGATATTAAAAACACCCCTGAATATACCAAAAATTATGCCAAATGAGGTTAGGCATAAAACTAAATTTCCAGTATGCCAACCAGGCCTGAAATATACCAAATTGGCATAATTATGCCAAACCTGGCAACCCTGGTGGGAAGGGAAAGAGTGACTCACGATTCTAGTCATTCAGAGCTACGAGCTGCGGTCGGGAGCAAGGTGCAAAGCGATAGTGTTGTGTACTGGTAGTGTATTACTGTAGCAGCGAGGTATAGTGTAGGGGCGGCGTCGTGAATGCAGTCATCACCGAGGGGTGGGGCACTGTCCTGGAAGCTGCAATGGTAATCGTCTCCTGAATAATTGCCAGGACCACTATTCTAATGATTTTCAGTCCTAGTGACTATTCTCATTAATAACTCAGAATAAGTATTACTTAGGTTCTAGCACAGTAGATATTAGATGCATGCTGTCCATGTTGCATGGTGACACTGGCGTCTGTGGACTGTAAATTGTACACATGTACAGTCTGTGTATGCTAAGGCGGCCATTGTTGTTCAGTCATCATAACAGTGCCCCTAACTCCGGGGAGCGCGATGCAGCGGCAGTATGCGGTGCGGGATATAGCCAGGAAAGCCCCCTCCCCCCTCCTCTCTCTCTCTCTCTCTCTCTCTCTCTCTCTCTCTCTCTCTCTCTCTCTCTCTCTCTCTCTCTCTCTCTCTCTCTCTCTCTCTCTCTCTCTCTCACACACACACACACACACACACACAACTGTTTTTGTAGCATTCAATTGGAAAATTGGAAGAGGTCTTTCATGTTTTACTACTCTTTAACATTGCAATTAAAAAGCATGTTAGAGAAGCTGCATTTTGCCTCTTTTACAGACTGTATGAAGATCAAATGAATATATTGCTAAATCCATCTCTAAATCTATCTATAACTCCTTCTCAAACTCATATATGTATATACGGATAGAATTACTGGAATAAAAAAAACTGAAAAGCAAAAAAAAAAAGAATGTGTTGTTTAAACCCAAAAAAAATGGTTTAAACTTTTTTTTTTTTTTTTTTTTTTTTTTTTTTTTTTCCCAGACCTGTGGAAAACTATACTTTTTTGAGTCACTCAAACAGGCTCCTTTATTTAGTTTATTTCCATGTCCTCTCAGCCCCTGCATTCTCACAGTAGAGAAGAGATCATCTCTATCCACCTCATCAAATTTATTTACCAACTTATGCAGTGTGATCAGATCTCCTCTCTCCCTTCTTTGTTCCAGTGACGTCAAGTCCATCTCCCTCAATCTGCCTTCATATGTCATATTCAAGAGTTCTGGGACCATTTTAGTTGCAATTCTCTGTATCCTTTCCAACTCTCTGATATCCTTTTTGTGAGGCGACCACACAACTGCAGCATATTCGAGTTTCGGTCTTATCAGTGTTATTATTATTTTCTTCATCATTTCCTTGTCCATATAATGGAATGATACCCTTATATTTTGCTTCATCCTGTAGGTTTCTCTAAGTTACTTGTTTATGTGCTTTTCTGGGGATAGTGTGTCTTGCATCGTTACTCCCAAATCTTTTTATTCATGTACCACCTTAAAGTTTTCTTCTCCCATCCTGTATATATGTTTTCCTCACTCTTTTTTTACTTCTCATTTCCATAACATGACATTTATTTGCATTAAAATCCATCTCCCATAACTGGCTCCATCTATACACACTATCCAGGTCTTTTTGCAGTTCTTCACAGTCTTTCTCCTTCTTCACTTTTCTTATTAACTTTGCATCGTCCACAAAAAGGCTCATATAACTTTTTATACCCATCGGCATATCATTATTATATATTATGAACATTATTGGTGCCAGAACTGAGCCTTGATTTCTCTTCTCTAATCACCGTTCTCATTTATCTTCCTGTTAAATAATCCTTCATCCACTGTGTGTGTGTATTTACCTAGTTGTAGTTTTACAGGGCCTGGGCATTATGCTCGTGTGGTCCCGTCTCCGTATCTGCATTTGTCCAACTTATCTTTAAAGCTTTGCACACTCCTCGCTGATACTATATCCTCGCTCAGACTGTTCCAAACCTCTACATTTCTTTGCGGGAAGCTATACTTCTTTGTGTCTCTCAAGCATCTCCCCTTCTCAATTTTTTACTGTGTCCTCTTGTATTTCTGCTTATGTTTCCTTCTGTTAGTAGCAGTTCTTCATTATCTACTTCATCTATTTTGTTTAATAATTTATAAATTTGGATTAGGTCTCCCCTTTCTCTTCTTTGTTCCAGTGTTGTTAAGTTCATTTCCTTTAATCTTTCCTCGTATATTAATCCCTCCAACTCTGGGACCATTTTTGATGCCATCCTCTGTATTCTTTCTAGTTTCTTTATATGCTTCTTCTTATGGGGGGATCACACTACCTCTGCATATTCTAATTTTGGTCTAATCATGGTAGTGATTAGCCTTCTCATCATGTCCTTGTCCATGTAGTTAAATGCTACTCCAATATTTCTCACCAAGTTATATGTGTCTCTAAAGATCCGATTTATATGACTCTGGTTGATTATCTTCCCTCATCACTACTCCCAGATCTCTCTCTTCATGCACTTTTTTAATGTTTCACCATGTCCCATTTTGTATATCCAGATTGGTCTTGTTTCACTTTTACCCATTTCCATAACATGACATTTTTTCACATTAAATTCCATCTCCCAATCCATACTCCATTTCCAAATTTTGTATAGGTCTTCTTGCAATATTTCACAATCTTCTTTGTTTCTTATATGTTGTTGTAGTTTAGTGTCATCAGCAAATAGGTTTATGTAGCTATTAACTCCTTCAGCCATGTCATTTACATATACCAGGAAGATTATCGGTGCTAATACTGAACCCTGTGGTACTCCGCTTTCTACATTTCTCCATTCTGATTTTATGTCCTTGACCACAGTTCTCATCTCCCTTCCCATTAGGTAGCTTGCCATCCATTTTTTCATATTTCCTTTCAATCCTCCTTTATTTTCCAGTTTCCATAATGGTCTTGTATGTGGAACTTTGTTAAAGGCCTTTTTCAAATCTAGATAAATACAATCAACCCATCCATCCCTTTCCTGTGTTCTGTCTGTCACTCTTGAGTAAAAACTGAGTAAGTTTGTAACACATGATCGGCCCTTTTGAAATCCATATTGTTTGCTGGTAATTAACTTATGCTCTTCTAGAAATTTAGTCCACTGCTTCTTTATTATTTTCTCACATATTTTGCACAAAACACTTGTCAGGGATATGGGTCTGTAGTTTGAAGGTTCATCTTTCCTTCCACTTTTATATATGGGGACCACTTCAGCCCTTCTCCACTCATTGGGCACCGTACCTGTTGCTACTGAGCATCTTATGATGTCATATATTGGAACAATTAATTCATCTCTACATTTTTTTTAAATACACCCAGAGACTCCATCCGGTCCTACTGCTTTTCCCTCTTCTAGTTCTCCCAGTAATTTATAGATCTCTTCTTTGTTTACCATAATCTCTTCCATATGAACTTCTATTTTATTCTCTTGTGGCTCAATAAAGATTGTTTCTTTGGTAAAGACTTGCTGGAATTTTCTATTTAATAACTCTGCCATACCTTTAGGGTCATTGACTTCCACATTCCCGTCTCTCAGTCTTTCTATTGTTTCTTTCGGTTTAGTCTTCCCATTTATAAATCTGTAAAACAACTTGGGCTATTCTTTGCGTTTTTCCACAATATCCTTCTCATATCCCTTTTTTTCTTCTTTCCTTATTTTCACATATTCATTTCTCGCCATTCTGAAGTCTTCTTTGTTTCTTTGATTCTTCCTTCTTTTTAATCTTTTCCATGTTTTGTCCCTTTTTTCTTTTGTGTTTGCACATTTGGCACTAAACCAGTCCTTCCTACCCTTAACTTTGGGTCTGTATACGGGTACATATTTTTTGACACCGGTGTTATAGGCTTCCATAAAGATATACTTTTCTTGTACAGTAAAACCCCGATTATCCGAAAGCGGATTATCCGAAATTGATCTGGATAATGCAATTAAAAAATTTTTTTTTCTATACTAAAACGTTATAAAACATCAAAAATAAATAAAAGTAACTACATATGTACTATATTAACACATTTAAAATTGATAAGAACAGTTAAAATGAATATGCTTTCTAATATTATTAAAATAGCTTGTAACGAATAGATCATTGTATTAGACAAAAAACATTAAACAAACTCTCAACAACACCACGTCCGCACCTTCGCCCCAGCAAGGACGTAGGTGCGGCGAACGAACAAACTACTGCACGACTACTCTCACACCGTACTCTCAAGACAACGACACAAACACGACTCCCCTCTCCACTCCATGCCACATTCCCCTTCCAACATACGAGTTGCGCGATAATATGAGTCATCATACTGTGTCTCCACCTGCACGATGCATCAAGGTCACACTTGCAAGCTTGCACAACCATTCACAGTCGCACTCTGCAACATTCACAATTCAGATCTGCAACGCTCACAAGTATCAACATACACTGGTCCAGACAAGGAGACACACAGACAAACACACAATAAAACATTTACATCACATGCTTTAAGCGTACTACTTTGTTTAGCGTAGCGTGTGTTTGTTTGGTTTCATTGTTTACATCGTCAGTCGGCGGCAGTCGCAACGCCACAATGCCGACGATCAAAATGGCGGCCATAAATCCGGATTATCCGAAAAATCAGCTTATCCGAAAGAGGCTTCCCCCCTTCCATTTCGGATAATCGGGGTTTTACTGTACTTTATTTTTTCTCAGTAACTCATCCCATTCCACTTTCTCGTAAAACTCCCGAAGGTTTTCCATGTCTGTCTTAATATAGTTTAGCCTGTTTGATTTGTAAGATTCGTCCTCTTTAGTAACCTCCACTTCTGTATCAATCTCTATGGTTACATGATCACTCTTGCCCAGTGGACATCCATACCTTAGTTCATCCTTGATGTGTATTCCTTTTGTTAGTACTAGGTCCAGTCTTGCCGGTTCATCGTCACTTCTATATCTTGTATGTTCATTCACTCTGTGTGTGTGTGTGTTTTTATTTACCTAGTTGTGACATACAGGAAAAGAGTTATGCTTGCACTGTCCCGTGTGTGTGTGTGTGTGTGTGTGTGTGTGTGTGTGTGAGAGAGAGAAAGGAGACTTGTTTGAAAGACAAAGAAGTACAGTTTTCCACACAGGAGAGTGGATACATGGAATGGACTCAGCAAAGACATTGTTGAAGCGGGCAGTGTCCATAAAATGAAGGAAAAGCTGGACAAATATTGATTGTGAGACAGGACTGTCCGAGCTTGAGCTCAGGCCCTGTTCACTACAAATAGGTAAACACACACACTGAGGAACTTTGTGATGGCGGAAGGAGGCACAGGACTTTGAGTGGGGGGAGTAAGAGGAAGAGGAGTAGCAGCAGGATGTGGAAAAGCATGAAGAGCAATAGGGATCAGGGCGAGGCAAGGGTGATGGTGTAGACGGGGCAATGGGGGAGGGAGGGGAGGGGGGAGAAAAAACTGAGTACTGGGAGAGTTGTCGACCAAATACCCTTTAGTACATGGTTGACTGAACTGAACTGAACATATCACGGTGTAGGGACTGCTCTTATAAATGCATGATAAATATTTACCATCATATATAGGTATCATAATATTGATTTACCCATTACCTTATTTACATTAATGATATAAACAGATTTACTGTTATTGGAATATTTCCACAGGAGTGTTGGAGGCAGCGATGTGCCCAATGATACTGCTCATCAAACTCTTAAGTCTCTGCTTGTTTTGGTGAGTGTTATGTAGGATGGAGTGTGTGTGTGTGTGTGTGTGTATTTACCTAGTTGTAGTTTTACAGGGCCTGGGCTTTATGTTCGTGTGGTCCCGTCTCCGTATCTGCATTTGTCCAACTTTTCCTTAATGCTTTGCACACTCCTCGCCAATACTACATCCTCACTTAGTCTGTTCCAAACCTCTATATTTCTTTGTGGGAAGCTATATTTTTTTATGTCTCAAGCATCTTCCCTTCCTCAATTTTTTACTATGTTCTCCACTGTTCCTGGTGGTAATTCCTTCTTTTAGTAGTAACTCCTCGTTATCTACTTCTTCCATTTTGCTCAATAATTTATAGATTTGTATTAGGTCTCCCCTTTTTCTTTGTCCTAGTGTTGGTAAGTCCATTTCCTTAAGTCTTTCCTCATATGTCAATCCCTCCAGCTCTGGAACCATTTTTGTTGCCATCCTTTGTATTCTTTCTAGTTTCTTTGTGTTTCTTCTTATGGGGAGACCACACTGCCTCCCCATATTCCAACTTTGGTCTGATCATAGTGGTAATTAATTTTTTCATCATATCCTTACCCATGTAGTGGAATGCTATTCCTATATTTCTCACCATGTTATACGTATCACCGAATATTCGATTAACATGACTCAATGGCTGTTTATTATCTGTGTGTGTGTGTGTGAGTGTATATGTGTTAGTGTGTGTATTTGCTCAATCTGTATTTGTCCAGCTTTTCCTTCATTTTATGGACACTGCCTGCTTCAACAATGTCATAGCGCAGGAGGAGGCATGAGGCAGTCTGGCAGAGGCAGTGCCCCGTGGCCTTCTAGCTCCACCCACCTACCTAAGCCCACTATTTGTCCATATATTTATCTTTTGAATTATCTAATTCTACTTTTTTTTATAATACCTTCCATTATCACTCCACACTTCCACTTATTCCCCACTCACCCAACCCTATTATTAATTTTTCATTTTTCTATGTTAATCCTGAATGAATTTAACCAAAACCAGTTTAAACCGTGTTACTGTTTCTCTTCTTCACAAAAAAACCTATATGATCCACCACTTAAGCCCTTTTTCCATTTATAAACCTCGATCATGTCTCCACGCACACCTTATTTCTGCCTAGAGAATGCAAGTTTTACTGTTTTGAGTCTTCCTTTTATGGCAAGTTTTCTCAACCTGAACTAGTCATCTCCTCCTCTCCCATTCTCTAGATTTGATATCCATTCTATAGTAGGGTGACCAGATAGTGATGAAAGAAGTCAAGATGTCAAGATGAGGCTAAACTAATGCTAATAGAACCCGGGGCTTCTCTTGCCCGCTTCTCCTTGAAAAATAAAATAAGTACCCTATTAGCTCGGATAGCTTGCTTGAATTGTTTGTGCCTTGGACGGAGATGGAGATCAGAGCTCCCCCACCCCTAAATCCTCTCGCACTCCAGACCTACTTATGGAGTTATCATTTTAAGCAATAGTTATGTGAGGGGTTGTTCCTCTACACACCAGAAACTTCTACTTTGAACTCTCCATCTGCCATTTATCACCAGCAGTCTAATCTGTTGAGTTCACCTTGGATGGAGAATACTAGTGTCCTGATCTC
Source organism: Eriocheir sinensis (assembly GCF_024679095.1). Taxonomy (NCBI): domain Eukaryota; kingdom Metazoa; phylum Arthropoda; class Malacostraca; order Decapoda; family Varunidae; genus Eriocheir; species Eriocheir sinensis. The sequence goes on along the minus strand of NW_026111161.1, from coordinate 241,722 downwards.
ACTCACTTTACTCTGTACCGATCTATTATTAAATTTACTAACATCACTACTAATTCGTGTTATTATTGATATTAAGATATTAAAAAAAAAAAGTGGACCTAATACCGAAACCTTGTGGACCCCACTGCAACACAATCCCAGCTTCCAATTTTTACATTTGATTTGCACTCTTCCTATTGCTATGCGCCGCTTGACCCAGTTCAAAAAACCCTTTTACCTCTACTCCTGCCTGTAATTTTAAATTCTGGTGATCGTTGGTAGTGAGGAACTTTGTCAAACGCTTAAAAAGAAGAGAGATTATCATAATTTTCATCTCTCTCTCAACCCTCCAAAAAATTTATTTGTAGAAGGACAAGAGATTGCTAAGTCCATTCCATGTATCCGCTCTCCTGTGTGGAAAACTGTACTTCTTTGTCTTTCAAACAAGTCCCTTTTCTCAGTTTCTTGCTGTGTCCTCTTAGTTGCCTCCCCCTTCATCATCTCTATCCAACACGTTCATTCCTCTTGTATTCCTGCACAGTGCTATCAGGTCTCCTCTTTCTCTTCTTTCTTCCAGTGTTGGTAAGGCCAGTTCCTCTAATCTAGTCTTGTATGGCAGGTTTAGTTCTGGTACCATCTTAGTTTCAATCTTTTGGATCCTTTTGAGTGTCCTTGTACTGAAATAGTCTTACCTCAGCTTTCGAGTTTAGTTTGTGTTGGAATTTTGCTTGCACACCAAAACACTCGTAAACCAAAGCTAATTTCCCCATTGAAATTAACCCCTTCCCAGCGGCAGGACAGATGTAAGTACTACCAAAAAAAAAAAAAAAAAATCATCTCTGTATAGACGCTGTTGACTTTCATCCATACCTGTATATATACAGTCAGCGCCACTGAAATTGGCGTGAGCAGTTTTTTGCCACACGCCGTGGCATACACGTGAACAAAACAATAGAAAAATTGTATTTATGGGGTACTTACTCTACCTCTTGTACTTTGTCGCGTATCCCTTCTTCATGCAGCTCTGGAGACGTCGGGGAACGGAGAGGGCAAGGTTCTGGAGGAGGTTGGGGGACAGGTTTGCCCAGATGTCTTGCAGCTCGGCGATAAGATTTGGTATGCTTGAAGTGTTGCGACCCCGTAGGTGGGCTTTCATCAAAGCCCACAGGTTCTCGATGGGGTTAACCCCTTCAATACAATGACACCTACGTAGGCGTCATGAAGCCCCAGTAGCATATACGATGACGCCTACGTAGGCGTCATATTTCTATTGTTTCTTCTTCTATTGAGTTGTCCCGTACTTTGTGTTGGTTACTAAGTAAAGACGCCGTATGCTGTCCTTGAAATCCTATTGCTCCTCCCACCATCCTTGTTCCCACCAATCACAAAAAATGAGCTACAGTATGCACCGCCTTCTTCCCGCCTTGTGTCTCTAAAATCTTAGTCTCTCTCTCTCTCTCTCTCTCTCTCTCTCTCTCTCTCTCTCTCTCTCTCTCTCTCTCTCAGACACCGAGGCGCCGACACCATCAGGTCTCGCCAACGTTGCCAGATTGCTGTATTCAGCCTCCTATTTTTGCCGATTTCCGACCCAAAAACTGTCTCCTCGACCCCAATAACTGCCTATATAAATAGATATCTGTAAAATAATTAATTATTGGTGTCTTTTGGCAATTGCTATGGCTCAGAAATAGGTAAATACGAGGCTCTGAGTACGATAATCTGGCAACGGTGCATCTCGCCCACCTCTCTCTCTCTCTCTCTCTCTCTCTCTCTCTCTCTCTCTCTCTCTCTCTCTCACACACACACACACACGTACACACATACATTGTCAGTGATGACAAAGGAGTATCTGGCAGCTCTCTGACTGATGATAACAGAGTTGTATTTGCTTTTTCTATTTCTTTCTCCCCCTTTTTTTTTTTTTTTTTTTTTTTTTTATTTTTTTCATGTTGACGCAATTTATATTATGCATAGCAGGTATATGTTGACTCGTCGTGTATGCTGCTTTGCAAATACGGGATACATGTAATGAGGGCTTTCAGCAGCATAATAGACGGAGGCAACAAGCAGATACATGCCGGCTCAGGTTTCCCACGCTCGGCCGTGCACGCCGTATATCAGCCTTTTTGAACATCCGGCGCGAAGGGGTTAGGGAGGCTCCCGCAACCACTAACTACGCTCAAGGTGTAGGCTTCACCCTGGGGTTTAGCAGCCACAGCTTCCCTATTCTCAAGGCACCGGAACTACATTCGACCACCAGTGTGAATCCAACCTGACCTACCGTCCAAGATGGAGGGTGAACAAGAGTCAGTCACGTCCAGGATGGCATGTAAGCCGCTGAGGCTCACACCCCGTTCCTGTTGCCAGCATAGTATCCACCGTTCCTGTTTTCTTCTTTGCAGCACCATCCCTTTCAACCATCTTTCTGGGGGACATTGTTAAAGCACAAAGAACTCACACTGTTGTGCTGGAAACACAAAGATCGCACACCAAAGCACAAATGCAATCAGACACAAGTACACGCATGCTATTTCTGCGAGTTTACAACATGGACTGAGACGGCGCTAAGCCATCATCTGTTAGTCAAGAATTACCGTGGGCCAAGCAAGAATTTCCCAAATCTTAAAGAATTCCCCCAATTCTTGGCAAGAATCGGGGGTTCCACACAAGCTGTGATGGGGCTGGGTACAGCCACTTTCCTGCTGGGTGCACCTCCTTAGGCCTATGGCGATGACCATTTCCTGAGCTTCCTTTGGGTAACCCTGCCAGGTGGGGGTGAACATAGAGTTTACGAAATTCCCGGTATGAAAATCTAGTGCAGCGACTATGCCTGATGAATGAGCCTCCCATAACCCACTTTGTCCGACTCGGTAGGGAGTGGCTCTCTCGTCACGCTGGTCACGGGTTCAATCCCAGCCCAGGCAGCTGGCGAATACCCTCACCTTGTCTTGATTAATTTCTCGTGTGTTTTGATGCACGCAGAGGACGTGTTGGATAATAGAAAAAGAGAAAATAAACTCCCGGGGCATGACAGTAGTTGCAGCTGTGGGATTCCAACCCACGGCTCCGAAGAGACTGGCGCACCTGTTTGTTGCCTTCAGCCTCGATCCTCTGTTTTAATATATTCCTATCAAGTGAGCTACATAGTTGTTAGGGTGACGCAACACAAAGGTTAAATTATGAGGTTTATTCACATTATGTTGGTATATAATGATAGTGAGCTTATGGAAGTTAAGTAACAATATTATGACTACTCATTATTCAGTTGGTAATGGTAGTGAGCTTATGGAAGTTAAGTAACAATATTATGACAACTCATTATTCAGTTGGTAATGGTAGTGAGCTTATGGAAGTTAAGTAACAATATTATGACTACTCATTATTCTGTTGGTAATGGTAGTGAGCTTATGGAAGTTAAGTAACAATATTATGACAACTCATTATTCTGTTGGTAATGGTAGTGAGCTTATGGAAGTTAAGTAACAATATTATGACAACTCATCATTCAGTTGGTAATGGTAGTGAGCTTATGGAAGTTAAGTAACAATATTATGACTACTCATTATTCTGTTGGTAATGGTAGTGAGCTTATGGAAGTTAAGTAACAATATTATGACTACTCATTATTCTGTTGGTAATGGTAGTGAGCTTATGGAAGTTAAGTAACAATATTATGACTACTCATTATTCTGTTGGTAATGGTAGTGAGCTTATGGAAGTTAAGTAACAATATTATGACTACTCATTATTCAGTTGGTAATGGTAGTGAGCTTATGGAAGTTAAGTAACAATATTATGACAACTCATCATTCAGTTGGTAATGGTAGTGAGCTTACTGAAGTTAAGTAACAGTCCTAATTAATAATTATCACTCATCACTCCTATTCACCTTAAAGGGCTCACTCATCTCTTCAGACTATTACAACTATATAGTAGATATGGTACACTGGCCATAGCTTAAACACCTAACCGTTGCTAAATAACAAGCTACCCTAATCAGGGTTCAATGATACATAATTATTACAGAAAAATGTTTCCTACCACCAATATGTGTTCACAGGGATGATCATGGAAGCAAGGTAGTCATGGGGGTTCAAGACACCAAGAAGGTGGTCATGAATCCACACAAACATTGGACTATACAAATGACACTAAAAATTTCTCCCTTTCTATTACTGAGTTAATCATGGGATGAGACATTCGTGCGGGTCTAAGATACCAGAGGGTGATCATGGATCGGCACAACAAGGGGGAACTTTATGTATTTTACTACACAACAAGGGGGTAGCCGCCAGTCAGTAGAGGACCTGCGTGAGGAGAGGCCAGAGCTCGACTCAGTTAACCGTTATAGGAATAATAATAACATTGTAACACACTAAATAGTCACTGTCCGTAGGAGTTAATTTCACACATACCTGCGTGAGGAGAGGCCAGAGCTTGTCTGATAGGCGGCTCTCAACGCCTTCCATACTCGCCTCCCCTCCCCCCTGTGGCGTGGCCGCCGGCTAACCTAGCATACTACCAGTGGTTGTAGTTACAGATACTTGGCCTGTTCCGCTAACTCAGAAGGAGTTCAGAGACAGCTGTTTCTCTCTCCCATGTGACTTAGGTGAAAAATTCTTTCCCTTCGTTTCCCGTGATAAAAAAGAAAAAAAACTAACTAACAATCATTCGGCACCTTCACGATGAGTCAGAATCACGCGATGCTGACCCACCACTGGTTCGTCTGTCTGTCTGTCTGCCCTGCGCCACACCATCACATGATTCACAGTTAATATCTTAAATATTTAAGATGATCTATTGTTTTGGTTTTCCCCGCTTTACATGTGTACATTCTAAACACTGCTTGAGGCAGGACAAATTATCACGAGTGAAAAACTTTTGCTAAAACCTGAATCAGAGAAGACCAGCGGAGATGATGTTGACTCCAGCCTCTGCCTGACTCCTCTACTCTAAGCCTGATTAGTTGCCGCATCATAATAAAGGCACGGTGCATATAGATGCATGATACACTTTTACCATAAGTCATGGTAATTTACCCATTACCATACACACACAACTTTACTATGCTTGGAATAATTTCCACAGGAGTGTTGGCGATGGTGGTGGCGGCAGTGACGGGCCCAGTGATCCTGCCTATCAAGCTCCTCATGGATGTTTTGGTGAGTGTTATGTAGGATGGAGTGAGTGTGTGCTAATTGTGTGTGTGTGTGTGTGACGTGTGTGTATATTTACCTAGTTGTGACATACGGGAAAAGAGATACGCTCGCGCTGTCCCGTCTCCATATCCACTCTTATCCAATTTTTCCTTAAAATCATGAATGTTTCTTGCACAAACCACCTCCTCCCCCAGTCTATTCCACAGCTCAATGCTTCTGTTTGGGAAGCTAAACTTTTTCACATCTCGCCTACACGTGGTCGCCCTCAACTTCTTTCCATGTCCTCTCATTTCTCTCTCATTCCACACACACACACACAGGTCCTCTCTGTCCAAATGCTCCACTTTGTACACTGCTATCAGGTCTCCTCTTTCTCATCTCTCTAGGTTTGTGAGCCCCATGCTATTGAGTCTCTCCTCATAAGTTTGATCACTAAGTTCCGGTACCATCTTAGTTGCCACTCTCTGCACTCTTTCCAGCTTTCTTATGTTCTTTTTGTGAGGAGACCAGACCATTGCTGCATACTCCAACCTTGGCCTTATCATTGTAACTATTATATTCTTCATCATCTCTTCGTCCAAATACACAAATGCCGTCCTTATGTTCCTCAGCAAATTCATAGTTTGTCCCGTTATCCTGTTGATGTGTTTGTCCAGTGACATGTTCTCTGAGATAGTCACTCCCAAATCTTTTTCTTCCATTCCTCTGCATATTATCTCACTTCCCATCTTATAATCATATTCACATCTTCCACTCCTACCAAACTCTATTTTTTACATTTCCCAAGGTTGAATTCCACCTGCCATGTACCACTCCACTCCCATATTATATCCAGGTCCCTCTGCAATGCCTCACAGTCCTTCACATCATTGACTCGTCTCAATAGCTTTGCATCATCTGCAAACAAACTCACATAGCTGGTCACTCCGTCCACCATATCATTTATATAAACAGCAAACATTATTGGTGCCAACACCGAACCTTGTGGGACCCCATTCATCACAGGGCACCAGTTGGAAACCCTGTCCCTGATTATTGTCCTCATTTCCCTGTTAGTTAGGAAGTCCTCCAGCCACTTAATCAGTCCATCACCCACTCCACCCCTATTTTTAATTTGCCAAATTAGTCTTCTGTGCGGTACTTTGTTGAATGCCTTTTTCAAATCCAGGTACACTCCATCCCCCCAGCCCTCTCTCTCCTGTATTGAATCTGTCACCCTTGAGTAATAACATAACAAGTTGGTGACACGATCTCCCTCTCCTGAATCCAAACTGGCAATCCGAGATAATTCTTTGCCTTTCTAAAAAATCCGACCACCTGTTTTTAACCATCCTGTCACATATCTTCGCAACCACGCTAGTGAGTGATACCGGTCTGTAATTTAATGGGTCCTCTCTCCTTCCTCCCTTAAAAATTGGTACTATGTTTGCTCTCTTCCAATCCTGTGGTACCCTTCCTTCACTCAGGGAGGCACTCATTATGGAGTGCAGTTTCTCTGCAAGTTGCTCACTACATTCTTTCAGGATCCACCCTGATACTCCATCCGGCCCCGTCGCTTTTCTTACATCCAGCTTGTTCAAGCTTTCCTTGACCTCCTGCACCGTTAACTGTATCTCCTGCATAACCCTTCCTCTTTCCCAGCCCGGTGGTTGTACGAATTCGTCTTCTTATGTGAAAACTCCATGAAAGCTATTGTTCATCACTTCTGCCATTTCTGCTGGGTCCTCATATGTAGTTCCATCCATTTTCAGTTTATCGATTGTTTCTTTATTCTTTAATTTGCCGTTCACATGTCTATAGAATAGTTTGGGTTGGTCTTTGCAATATAAATCACCCACTGAACTGTCACTATACCTTTCTTAGATCAGGCAGGAGATTAGCATTCCCTATGCAACACACAAGTAGGTTTAAAAATTCTTTTGTTCCAAAGAGTATAAAACTGTACAACCATCTAAGGACTTAACTGTGTAAATAAATACAACCTAGTTAAGTGTATAAAGGTAATGACTGGTATGATATTGTGACTAATGTACTGTTTTCAGTATCTTTAATGCAAAATATGTATTTTTAGCGTATGGATGAGCTCAATGCCAAAACAAATTTCATGTTGTATTTCGTATTCAATGTGACAATAAAGTTATCTTATCTTATCTTATCTTATCTATTATATCTTTTTCATATTTCCGTATTTCTTCTCTTCTAATTTTAGTATATTCATTCCTTGCTTGTTTGAAATCGTTCCACGAGTTGATTCTTCTCGTCTCCTCCATTCCTTCCAAGCTTCCTCCTTTCTCTTTCTAGCTGCCTCGCATCTTTTGTTAAACCATTCCTTTTTACCAACATCCCTTTTGGTTACCTTGGGGACATACTGTATGTATTTTTGGCTTCCTTGTACAGCTTTAAAAACTCTTCCCACTTATCTTGTGTACTCTTGGCTTTGTACAGCCCACTCCAATTTGCATTTTCAAAAAAGGTTCTCATGCTAACAAAGCCTGCCTTACAGTAGTTGCTTCTCCCAATTTTGTAATCCTCTTTTCGGTCAATCGTTCTCTTTTCTGTTACTTCAAATTCCACAACCACATGGTCGCTCTTTGCTATTGAACAATCTGTTTTAATATTTTCTATTATTTCCGGTTCCTTGCTAAATACCAGGTCAAGTCTTGATGCCTCGCCTCCTTTCCAGAATATAGTATTTTCCTTAATCCACTGAGTCAGCACATGATCCATTGCCAATTGCAGGAGTCTTCCTCCCCACGACTCTTCTGCTCCCTGCATCTGCCAATCCTCCCATTCTACCTCTTTGCAGTTGAAATCACCCATTATAATTATTCTCTCACATTCAATATTCCAACCAGGCAACTCACTGTGTCTTGTATCATTTGTTCATATTCTCGGGCCTTCCATGCATTGGCTCTTGGTGGCACATACCCTACTACATACTGCCTTCTTCTTCCTTCAGCACCCACAATTTTCACTTTCAGCACCTCTGCCAAGCCTTCACCCTCAATCACCTCCTCCACCCTAATGCCTTTCCTTACCATCAACATCACACCTCCTCCCTGTTTTCTCTTTCTGTCTCTCCTCCATAAATTTTATGCACCTCCAATCCCCACCACCTCAATTGGGTCACACAACTTAGTTTCTGTCAGCCCCACAATATCAGGTTCTCTGTCTCTCAAATAGTCGTTAAACTCTTTCCTTGATGAAACCATTCTATTAATATTCGGACGTATATGACACTTTCCATCCATCCTCCTTTTCTGTTAGTTTCGTTCCCTCCTTCCTCCCGACCCTATGAACCACTTCCTCACTGTCATATCCATTACTCTCCAAAAAAAACTCCTTTTCTTCTTCTGATCTCTTCTCATTTAAATCACGAACCTCACCTCTTAGTTCATTCAACTTGTCTCTCTCTTGTTCATTCAGATCTTTCCTCAGCCACATCATTTTGGTGTCTTCTTCTCCCGCTAGCTTCCAAGCTCCTGCCAGGGCCTCTTCTGCTTCGCTCTGTGCCTTAAATTGTATCCTAATTGGTCTATCTCTTTCTCCATTGTATTTTCCAATCCTATGACAGTCATCTATTTCTTTCACCAGGTCTCTTCCCTTTTCTTGTACCCTCTGCATGACCTTCTTCACTACACCTTTCAAGTTGTTTTCCCTCGCAGATTTGTTTGGGGTCTTCTCCTCCTTTACACCGAACACAATGACACTCTTATTTTTCTCCCCCGTGCCTCTTACCAGTGCCTCATTTTCTTTGATTACTTTCGCCACCTTCTCAGCCATCCTCTCCTCCAACTGCCCCTCCACAATTGCCTTAAAGCTCTGCACACTCCCACTTTGCATCATCTCCACCACTGTCAACTTTTTGTTCCACATTCTTAACTCTGCTCCACTTCCACTTTTTCATCGTTTCGCTTCTCCTCCCACTTATTCCACTCTTTATTCAACTTTTCCACCGAATCCACGCTTTCCTTTATCCCTTCAGAGCATTTTATCAGATGAATCTTAAGCTCCCCCACTTTTGCTTCTAAATCACTTATCTTTCTCTTGTCCTCCTCTCTCTCCCTTCTCAGCTCACTCATTATCTTCATCGCCACTGTATTTACCTAGTTTACCTAATTGTAGTTTTACATGGCCTGGGCTTATGCTCGTGTGGTCCCGTCTCCATATCTGTATTTGTCCAACTTTTCCTTAACCCGTGTGCGTCGGGTGACAGGAATTCCCGCTCGGGCGGAGAGTGTTGGGTGACGGGAGTTCCCGCCCTCTGCTGTCCCACCAAGAATTGTACTCCCGTGACGTAATTATTGTGTCCATTGGTTGATGGCAATCCCTCTTACGTTTCACGCCACCTCCCAGAGCACTACAGACCACCATGATGGAGAGACATGCTGAGAATGATTTCCCCGTGTCCGGATGCGTGGAGGAAGGGAGCGCGCCAGCTTGCCCCTGTTCCTCTACCCCTAATCTCAGAGAGCGCACCAGCGGGCCCCTGTTCCTCTACCCCTAATCTCAGGGAGCGCACCAGCGGGCCCCTGTTCCTCTACCCCTAATCTCAGGGAGCGCGCCAGCAGGCCCCTGTTCCTCTACCCCTAATCTCAGGGAGCGCACCAGCAGGCCCCTGTTCCTTTACCCCTAATCTCAGGGAGCGCACCAGCTGGCCCCTGTTCCTCTACCCCTAATCTCAGGGAGCGCACCAGCAGGCCCCTGTTCCTCTACCCCTAATCTCAGGGAGCGCACCAGCAGGCCCCTGTTCCTCTACCCCTAATCTCAGGGAGCGCACCAGCAGGCCCCTGTTCCTCTACCCCTAATCTCAGGGAGCGTGCCAGCAGGCCCCTGTTCCTCTACCCCTAATCTCAGGGAGCGCACCAGCAGGCCCCTGTTCCTCTACCCCTAATCTCAGGGAGCGCACCAGCAGGCCCCTGTTCCTCTACCCCTAATCTCAGGGAGCGCACCAGCAGGCCCCTGTTCCTCTACCCCTAATCTCAGGGAGCGCAACAGCAGGCCCCTGTTCCTCGACCCCTACTCTCCGGGAGCGCACCAGCAGGCCCCTGTTCCTCTACCCCTAATCTCAGGGAGCGCACCAGCGGGCCCCTGTTCCTCTACCCCTAATCTCAGGGAGCGCACCAGCAGGCCCCTGTTCCTCTACCCCTAATCTCAGGGAGCGCACCAGCAGGCCCCTGTTCCTCTACCCCTAATCTCAGGGAGCGCACTGAGCCACCGTATAAGGGAAATTTCAGTAACAGCGGTATCATAAGAGCCGTCTTCGATGAGAGGCAAAAAAATCATCCAATTTTGTAAGGAGTTGTTCTTATGTAAGCTGCAAACATGTGTAATATATAGTAGAAGTGTATACAGTGCATAATGTATTGTTTTTTTATGAAAGCTGCAAATAGAAACAGAAAAGTCATTCAGTTTTGTAAGGAGTTACTTTTATGTAAGCTACAAACATGCATAATATGTAGCCTAGTAAGTGTATATATTCCATAATTGTAGCGTGTTTATGCCCCCCCACTTTTTTTTTTTTTTTTTTTTTTTTTTTTTGCCAAAAAAAATTGTTTCATAAGGAGTTATTCCATAGATCCATCCTCCTTTTTTTTTTTTTTTTTTTTTTTTTTCCCAACAAAGGAGGCAGCTCAAGGGCACACAAAAAAAGAAAACAATAATAAAAAAAAAAGCCCGCTACTCGCTGCTCCTAAAAAAGAAACAAAAGAGGTGGCCGAAAGGAAGATCAAATACGGGAGGAGAGGTGTCCTGATACCCTCCTCTTGAAAGAGTTCAAGTCATAGGCAGGAGGAAATACAGATGAAGGAAGATTGTTCCAGAGTTTACCAGCGTGAGGGATGAAAGAGTGAAGATGCTGGTTAACTCTTGCATAAGGGGTTTGGACAGTATAGGGATGAGCATGAGTAGAAAGTCGAGTGCAGCGGGGCCGCGGGAGGGGGGGAGGCATGCAGTTAGCAAGTTCAGAAGAGCAGTCAGCGTGGAAATATCGATAGAAGATAGAAAGAGAGGCAACATTGCGGCGGAATTTAAGAGGTAGAAGACTATCAGTATGAGGAGGAGAGCTGATGAGACGAAGAGCCTTAGTCTCCACTCTGTCCAGAAGAGCTGTGTGAGTGGAGCCCCCCCACACATGAGATGCATACTCCATACGAGGGCTGACAAGGCACCTGTATATGGACAGCAACTGTGCAGGGGAGAAGAACTGGAGGAGACGGTACAGAACGCCCAGCCTCGAGGAAGCTGATTTAGTAAGAGATGAGATATGAAGTTTCCAGTTGAGATTTTGAGTTAAGGATAGACTGAGGATGTTTAGTGTTGAGGAAGGTGATAGCTGGGTGTTGTCAAAGAATAGGGGATAGTTGTTTGGAAGATTGTGTCGAGTGGATAGGTGGAGAAACTGTGTTTTTGAGGCGTTGAAGGACACCAGGTTCTTTTTGCCCCAATCGGAAATAATAGTAAGGTCTGAGGCTAAGCGTTCTGCAGCCTCCAGCCTTGAGTCGTTAAGTTCCTGAAGGGTGGGTCTTCTATTAAAAGAAGTTGAGTAATGCAGAGTGGAATCATCAGCGTAGGAATGGATAGGACAGTTCGTTTTGGAAAGAAGATCATCAATGAACAACAGAAAAAGAGTGGGAGATAGGACAGAACCCTGTGGGACACCACTGTTAATAGATTTAGGGGAAGAACAGTGACCGTCTACCACGGCAGAAATAGAACGGTCAGAAAGGAAACTGGTGATAAAGGTACAGAGAGAAGGATAGAAACCGTAGGAGGGTAGTTTAGAAAGCAAAGATTTGTGCCAGACCCTATCAAAAGCTTTTGATATGTCCAGCGCAATAGCAAAAGTTTCACCGAAACGGCTAAGAGAGGGTGACCAAGAGTCAGTTAAGAAAGCTAGGAGATCACCAGTAGAACGCCCCTTGCGGAACCCATACTGGCGATCAGATAGAAGGTCAGAAGTGGAAAGGTGCTTTTGAATCTTCCGGTTAAGGATTGATTCAAAAGCTTTAGATAGACAAGAAAGTAAAGCTATAGGACAGTAGTTTGAGGGATTGGAGCGGTCACCCTTCTTAGGTACAGGCTGTATGAAAGCATACTTCCAGCAAAAAGGAAAGGTAGATGTTGACAGGCAGAGGCGAAAGAGTTTGACCAGGCAGGGTGACAGCACGGAGGCACAGTTTTTAAGGACAATAGGAGGCACTCCATCAGGTCCATAAGCCTTCTGAGGATTGAGGCCAGAGAGGGCATAGAAAACATCATTTTGAAGAATCTTTATAACAGGCATAAAGGAGTCAGAGGGGGGATGAGTAGGAGGAATATGCCCAGAATCGTCCAGAGTGGAGTTTTTAGAAAAAGTTTGAGAGAAGAGTTCAGCCTTAACCCGCCGTCTGCCGGCTATTTGAAGACCTGTAGCCAACCCCAGTGCCGGCTTTTTTTCGACTTTTCAAAAATTACCTAGATAGGTTCAGAATCATGCAAAAACATGGAAAACATCAATATAAGTACTCACCGAAGCCTGGAACGGATGAATTTTGCCTCCGTTATGTCTCGTCGTGGCCGTGAAAAAGTATGCGCAGGATCCGTAGACTTTATTTTTACACAGAACACTAACGAATGTTTTCGTTGGACTATTTGTTACTCCGTACACACTAAACCAATTGTTCTGAGTTTTTACCACCATGATCACTGAACCTGTGGGCGTTGTTCATGGGCACAGTGATGGGCGGGGGCGCTATAGGACACGCGAATAAGTAGCGGATATCTTGTAAACATACGTTTTTTGTAGTGTTTTTCACTATATATTTTTCTGTGGTTGCTGTCATGTCTGCGCACTACATAATAACATATTTACACATCCCCATCCTCAGGGCAGTTGTATAACAGCTCCCAAATGTCTTCATCTCTAAGCCTTGGTCGCGCCATGTCGTCACTCAGTGAAGCACAGGGAGATACTGACGCCGGGCGATGCCACAAGATGCGCGGTGGGGCTGGGTGACTCACATGGGTAGCGCCCAGCCCGCCAAAGTTCAAACGTGATGCCTACGGGATATCTTTGCTTTATCTTTCAACTTCGATTTATAATGATTTTTTTAATATCAGACCGTATATATACGGCGCTGGCATTGTCCGCGGCATAGGGTTAGACCGTATATATACGGCGCTGGCAGACGGCGGGTTAAAGATAGATGAGACGGCAGTGTTGCCGTCAGGACTGAGGAGTGGAGGGAAAGATGAAGAAATGAAGTTGGAGGAGATGTTTTTGGCTAGATGCCAGAAGTCACGGGAAGAGTTAGAGAAAGCAAGGTTTTGACATTTTCTATTAATGAAAGAATTTTTGGTTAGTCGGAGAATAGATTTGGCACGATTTCGGGCAAAAATGTAAAGTTCATAAGTTCCATGCCTTCTCCTTTTCCTGCTTGGCGTCTACACACTTTCTATTGTACCACTCTTCTCTTGATTTCTGGCCTTCTTTCATCCTTGGTACCCACTTTTCCACTCCTTCATTGTAAATCCGTAGAAAGATAGCCCATTTTTCCTCCACATTATCAGCCTCAAAAAAAGTATCCCATTGTGCTTCCTCAAAATGTTCCCAAAGTTGTTCAAAATTTGCCTTATTAAAGTTGGATCATTCTTTCCTGTAGTCCTCATTCCTGATTATTTTACCTCCTTCTCGTAATATGTACTCGATAAGTACGTGATCGCTCTTCCCTATAGGGCTCTTCTAGTTCATCTCCTCTAAGATATCCGGCTCCCTGGTGATTATCAAGTCCAATCTAGATGGTTCGTCTTCTCCTCTGAATCTTGTATTTTCCTCCACCCACTGTGTGAGGACGTTATCTATAACCAATTCCAAAACCTTGTTCCCCCATGAAGCTTCACTTCCTTCCGTTGACCAGTTTTCCCATGACACTTCCTTACAATTAAGATCCCCCATTATCAGAATCTTATCCTTTTCCAGCAATCTCCTTAGGCAATCCAATGTGTCTTCCAGCTTCTTCTTGTACAATTCTTCTGTCCACGAATTGGTTTTTGGAGGGACATATGTAGTGCGGCGACTATGCCTGATGAATGAGCCTCCCATAACCCACTTAGCCAGTGGGGTACCTCTTTGGCCGACTCGGTAAGGAGTGGCTCTCCCGTCACGCTGGTCGCGGGTTCAATCCCAGGCAGCCGGCGAATACCCTCACCTTGTCTTGATTAATTTCTCGTGTGTTTCGATACACGCAGAGAACGTGTAGGAAATGGAAAATAGAAAAATGAGCTCTCGGGGCATGACACATACACCACTACAATATTTCTGCATCCTCCCCTTTGCAGTCTTATTCCCACATTTAACCCATTCATTGCTAGGAGCTCGCAACGAGACTATCCCCTCAGGCGCGCTCGGGGAGCCCAATGGGGGGTCTCTTTTAACCTCTGTATCTCAAAAACTATTCATCACAGCTAAAAAACAAAAACACCATTGGAAAGAGAAGGTCCAGATCTATAGGAGTCGGTTATGTATGCCTCTCTTGCAAACGTACATGCACGTTCAGGGAGTGTTGAATGTTAATACTTATGTCGGTGCGTGCGGGATGATCAGCCGTATTGAGGGAACTGCGGACATTTTTTCTTCAGATTCTGGCAAGGGAGTATTGCCAACTGCAATATTTACAACTATTTGGTCAAAGAATCAGTCAGGTGATAGGTCAAGCTATGCAAAAATGCCGCTATATTGGGCAAGAACATCCACCAGTTACTCGTCCGTAGATTTGCCGCGCTGGGCTGATATGATTTTCCACCAAATTTAGTGAAGAATCCACTCAATTGGCAATCCTGTGTTGTGAGAATTAGTGTTGGAACACACCCACAAGCGGTAGATTTGAGTGCGGGTGGAGGTCGCAGCAGGCATTTAGCGCCACCAGCAAATACGTCTAACGCCCGCTGCAAGCGTTTAGCAATGAAAGGGTTAAGACCTCCGCTTCCCCTTCGCCATAGGTGACCCCCTCCACTGTCCATTCTTTTTTCAACAATAGCATTACTCCTCCTCCCTGTTTATTTTCTCTATTTCTCATCCATACATTATATTTACCATCCCCCATGTTAAATGCATCTATACTACCAGTCAATTTGGTTTCCATAATCCCCATAACATCTGTTTTTTCCTTACTCAGGTAATCTTTTTCTAACATTGACGATATTAACCCGTTCACATTAGTGTATGCCACCTTCAAGCTGTCACCTCTTCCCTTCTGTACCACTTCCTTAGGTGTGTGTGTGTGTTTACCCTTTAGGTAATATTTTTTGTGTAAAATTTCATGGTTTAGATATTGCAGAGGTGGTTGATGGGAATTGTTATTCACAGTTTTCAAGTTCCCCATCAGGTCTTTGTATAGTGTTTCACAGTTTTGAGTTTCTCTGTAATTACAACGGTATACCCAGTGCTTTCCTTCACCCTTTGTATCATCAAATTTTCCATCATATTGCAGAGGTGGTTGATGGGAATTGTTATTCACAGTTTTCAAGTTCCCCATGCCACATCACTACCATTGCTCTCAAACTTCTCCCAGTCAACCTCTTTGCAATTGAAATTGCCAACTTGTATTACTCCTTTGTTTGCCTTAAGCAATATCCTCAAACTCTGTATGGTGTCATCAATCATGTTTTCATAATCTTCTTTACTCCATGATGTAGTTTTTGGTGGTACATATGTTACTGCAATCGTCATCCTTTCTCTATTCCTGTTTTCCAAGCTTACACTCACTATCTCTGCTTTTCCCTCTCCATATTCTATTGTTTTTACTAATAACTCTTTCTTTATCATTATCACCACTCCTCCTCTGCCTTTGCCCATTCTATCCTTCCTCCACACATTGTATCTTCCATCTAATGATGTGTGTGTGTGTGTGTGTGTGTGTGTGTGACAAGTCAGGACATGACCTGACCTGAGTCATGTTATGTTTTCACCAAAGCCCTGATCTGACTCTCCTTTCTACCCCATCCTTTTCATTTCACCTTCTGTGTGTGTGACAGGTATGGACATGACCTGACCTAAGTCAGGTCATGTCCTGACCAAAGCCCTGACCTGACTATTTTCTGACCCTCCCTCCCCACTCCCTTCTCCTTTCTCCTTATTTTCATCTTCTCTATCTCACCTTTCACAAGAGGGGCTCATAACCAGAGTGAAGCTACACACCTCCTCTCGAGTCGGGGGCTCGCGTGGTGTTGAGGCCACGCCAAGTTGAACCAAACGCGACAGGGAGGAGGCGGCAGGAAGTTCAAACGCGGTTAACATGTTAACAACTCTCTCTCTCTCTCTTTTGCCATAGCCACAATGTTTGGAGGAAAACGTCCAGTGTGATACTACGTTTTAAGGTATCATGCGTGACGCCGATGATAAGTAGACGTGACCCGTACGTGTCAAAGCAGCGCAAAATTTGGGGTGATAATGTGTGAAAGTCAGGATGGTAAGAATTTAGGATTAACTGCGAAACTCAAGGATCGCGAAACTCGGATAGCACGAAACTCAAGAGGGTACGGTGGACACTGCTCACCTCAACCACCTCTTCCTGCAAGCTGTTCCATGTGTTAATACTTCTATGTAGAAAACTACTTTTTCAAGTCACACAAACAAGTTCCTTTTATTAGGTTTCTTTCCATGTCCTCTCAGCCCCTGTGTTCTCGCAGTTGAGAAGAGATCATCTCTATCCATCTCATCAAACTTATTTACCAACTTACACAGTGTGATCAGATCTCCTCTCTACCTTTGCTCCAGTGTGTCCCTCAATCTGTCTTCATACGTCATATTCAAGAGTTCTGGGACCATTTTAGTTGCAATTCTCTGCATCCTTTCCAACTTTCTGATATCCTTCTTTTTGTGAGGCGACCACACGACTGCAGCATATTCACGTTTTGGTCTTATCAGTGTTGTTATTATTTTCTTCGTCTTTTCTTTGTCCATATAATGGAATGATACCCTTATATTTTGCTTCATCCTGTAGGTTTCTCTTAATTACTTGTTTATGTGCTTTTCTGGGTATAGTGTGTCTTGCATCGTTACTCCCAAATCTTTTTATTCATGTACCACCTTAAAGTTTTCTTCTCCCATCCTGTATGTTTTTCTCGGTCTTTTTTTTTACTTTTCCCCATTTCCATAACATGGCATTTGTTTGCATTAAATTCCATCTCCCATAACTGGCTCCATCTATACACTATCCAGGTCTTTTTGCAGTTCTTCACAGTCTTCCTCCATCTTCACTTTTCTTATTAACTTTGCATCGTCTGCTAAAAGGCTCATATAACTTTTTATACCCATCGCCATATCCTTTATATATATTATGAACATTATTGGTGCCAGAACTGAGCCTTGAGGAACTCCACTCTCTACTCTCCTCCAATTTGATTTCTTTTTTCTAATCACCATCCTCATTTTATCTTCCTGTTAAGTAGTCCTTCATCCACTCTATAACCTTTCCGTCCATTCCTCCCCATTTCTGTAGTTTTAGATTAACCTTTTGTGTGGAACCTTGTCAAAAGCTTTTTTCTGATCGAGATATACACAATCAGCCCATCCTTCTCTCTCTTGCACCATGTCTATTGCTCTTGAGTAGAAACATTATGTTGGTGACACATGGTTTCCATTTTCTAAATCCAAACTGCCCCTTATTTATCATGTTTTCCTTTTCTAAATGATCGACGCATTGTTTTTTTATTATACTTGTCACAAATCTTGCACATTACACTTGTCAAAGAGACTGGTCTATAAATTAGTGGTTCAGTTTTTTCTTTACTTTTATAAATTGGTATAATATTCACTCTCTTCCACTCTAAGGGCACTTTTCCTGCATTTATAGAGCATGTTATTATGAGCATGTTAGTGGTGAAGTGTACTGGTGGAGCGCTGACGTGAGTTTCGACAGGGGATGCTTGCAGCCTATGTCGGTCTCAAGAAATCATTTGATTCAGTGCATCATTAGGCACTCTGGGATTTTCTGCGACTCCGTGGGATTACTGCGACGACTATTGGTCTGCTGACTGGCCCGTATTCTGGGACAGAGAGTGCTGTGAAGTGGGGGGGGTGCTTGTCCAGCTTCTTTCCCGTGAATGCGGGAGTGAGGCAGGTCTGTGTCCTTGCCCCATCGCTTTTCAACACTTGTATGGACTGGGTACTGGGCGGAGTTGTGGACCAGAGTCATTGCAGAGCATCCATTGGCAATACCAGGGTCACTGACCTTGTTTTTACTGATGATGCAGTAATCCTGGCGTAGTCGTTGGAGGTCTTGGTGATGGCTCTCGAGGCACTGCACGAGGAGGCGAAGCCCTTGGGACTTGAGGTCTCCTGGGCCAAGGCCAAGGGTACAGGTGTTTGGAGGCTTCCTGGATGACACAGTACAGTCTGTTCATGCGTGTGGTGAGGATGTTGAGATCTCAGAAAGTTTCACGTATCTTTGTAGCGTAGTTCATAACAACGGTGAGTCTGGCCAGGAAGTCTTACGATGGATTGGTCTGGCCCACGGTGTTATGGACTCGCTCAACATGTGGCGTTGTTGATAATTGTGCAGAAGGATGAAGATCCGGGTCTTCAAGTCCCTTGTGCTCCCTGTCTTACTCTATGGTTGTGAGACATGGACACTAAATGGGGACTTGAAGAGGCGGATTGATGCCTTTGGTAATAAGTGTCTACGCAGAATCATGGGACATCGCTGGAATGACTTTGTGTCAAACCGGCGACTACTCCGTGAGACTGATTCGACATACAGTAAAACCCCGATTATCCGAAATGGAAGGGGGGAAGCCTCTTTCGGATAAGCCGATTTTTCGGATAATCCGGATTTATGGCCGCCATTTTGATCGCCGCCAGTTTGATCGTCGGCATTGTGTTCTGCTGTATGGTAAGGACGACTTTCTTCCTTTTCCCGGTTTCTTTCGGCATGGTGATGTAGAAAGAAGTGAGGTCGAAGCACAGGTAGAACGCGATGCGACTGCCCAGTGTGAAGTGTGTGACGCGACTGCCGCCGACTGATGATGTAAACAATGAAACCAAACAAACACACGCTACGCTAAACAAAGTAGTACGCTTAAAACATGTGATGTAAATGTTTTATTGTATGTTTGTCTGTGTGTCTCCTTGTCTGGACCAGTGTATGTTGATACTTGTGAGCGTTGCAGATCTGAATTGTGAACGTTGCAGAGTGCGATTGTGAATGGTTGTGCAAGCTTGCAAGTGTGACCTTGATGCATCGTGCAGGTGGAGACACAGTATGATGACTCATATTATCGCAAGAACTCGTATGTTGGAAGGGAATGTGGCATGGAGTGAGAGGGAGTCGTGTTTGTGTCGTTGTCTTGAGAGTACGGTGTGAGAGTAGTCGTGCAGTAGTTTGTTCGTCACGCACCTACGTCCTTGCTGGGGCGAAGGTGCGACGTGGTGTTGTTGAGAGTTTGTTTAATGTTTTTGTCTTATACATTGATCTATTAGTTTCAATCTATTTCGGCAATACGTATTAGAAAGCATATTCATTTTAACTGTTCTTATCAATTTTAAATGTGTTAATATAGTACATAATATGTACATGTATCTTTTTTTTTTTACTAAAAAATTGAAAAATATCAAATAAATAAAAGTAACTACATATTATGTAGTTACTTTTATTTATTTTTGATGTTTTATAACGTTTTAGTATAGAAAAAAATAAAATTTTAATTGCATTATCCAGATCAATTTTGGATAATCCGCTTTCGGATAATCAGGGTTTTACTGTATAACATTTTTACACACAAAAAAATACACGTTAAATGAATATTCCTGCCAAAATAACTTAACCCATAGCCAGAAGTAGCCGACTCCACACCCCTACCTTTTAGTATTCCACTCTGACTTATAATTAGCTCAGCCGCCATTTGTGGGCAGCTTCATTGGTCTGTTGTTCCCTTCCTCATATTTTCCTAGTAGTCCTGTCACCTCGTCCACCTTCTCTGTCAGCCCTCCGGCTTCTTCACCCAGGCTTGCCAGTATTTCTTTCACTTCACTGATTTCCTCTATCTCTCTCTTCCCTCATCGGGACTTTCTCTTCTCTAACACCCATCATTATCACACTCTTCTTCTTTCCTGCTGTTTCTTAACCAGGCCTTCTTGTTACTTGAACAACCTCACACTCCATCTCTATTTTTCTTTCTCTTTTTGGTGTTCCAGAATTTCATTGAAACTCCCTTTTCCTTTTCCTTTTGTTTTTTCCACACATTTATCTCCACATCAAATATTTTCTTAATCTTATTTTCCACATTCATTTCGCCGTCACTACTTCCCGTCACCCTTCTTGATGTTTCCTCCTTGACCACTGCCTTTATGTTGTCAGCCCTGGAACTTCTCTTTTTTGTTTTTCATTTTCTTCCCTTAGTTTTCTGACTTTTTCCCTTCTGGCAACTAGTTCCTTCTTCAGGTCATTGAAAATGTTCACAAATCTCCTCAAGTCCTCCCTCATACCCCTTACCTCCTCCTTTGAATCCTCTGCTTCTGTCTCTGATCGTCTCATTCGTGACCATAATCCCGGGGTGACATTTGGCCTGGCGAGAAACAGGAAAGCCCTCCGCCTCAAATATTTCTTCTTCATATCTCCTCGCCATATTTGCCCAGGCAAGTTCAGCTGTGGCACTTTTCACTCACTTTGGCACAGCCCCCCCCAGACAAAACCTATCCTGAGGCCCTGACCCTACAATGTAGGTAAATTTGTCATGTTTCCTGGTCCTTCAAAATAGGCGGGAGAAGATTGGCGGCAACGGTTTGCGCTCCAACAGCTGACGACGGTTTGTGTGTCACAAAAATCCTTCTGCAGCCACCTCTGTGCAATTGGGGAAAGAATCTGTGAATGGAGGAGGACAGGTGTATTAACGATATTACTGGCTGGTCGTCAGTGCAAGGGGTGGCAATTCTCATCCGTTGTAACTCAAGGGCTACCTGTACATATATGGAAAACATTACATTCATGAATTCCAAAGTCTTCTTAATACTCCTCAAGCCATAAAGTATACATCAAAACAAATGACTGGAGTATAATTGTTTGATGGCACAAAACTTTAAGTATGTAGCAAACCCT
This sequence comes from Eriocheir sinensis, assembly GCF_024679095.1. Classification (NCBI taxonomy): domain Eukaryota; kingdom Metazoa; phylum Arthropoda; class Malacostraca; order Decapoda; family Varunidae; genus Eriocheir; species Eriocheir sinensis. The sequence goes on along the minus strand of NW_026111161.1, from coordinate 220,511 downwards.
TCCCTGAGAGGTACACACTTGCATGTACTGAACACTCCCCTGAGAGGTATCTGTGTGTACATTCTAAACACTGCTTGAGTCAGGACAAATTATCACAAGTGAAAAACTTTTGCTAAAACTTGAATCAGAGAAGACCAGCGGAGATGATGTTGACTCCAGCCTCTGCCTGACTCCTCTACTCTAAGCCCAATTAGTTGCCGCATCATAATAAAGGCACGGTGCTTATAGATGCATGATACGCTTTTACCATAACTCATGGTAATTTACCCATTACCATACACACACAACTTTACTATGCTTGGAATAATTTCCACAGGAGTGTTGGCGATGGTGGTGGCGGCAGTGACGGGCCCAGTGATCCTGCCCATCAAGCTCCTCATGGATGTTTTGGTGAGTGTTATGTAGGATGGAGTGAGTGTGTCTGTATTTACCCAGTTACGTAGTTGCCTAGTTGTGATTTACAGGACCGGAGGTATGCTCGTGCTGTCCCGTCTTTCCAACTACTTACGTCTAATTTGGCCTTAAATGCGCTCATTGACTTAGCCTGTACCACTTCCCTCTCCAGCCCATTCCAGACCCCAACACATCTCTGCGGGAAGCTGTTCTTCTTGATGTCTTCTACAATTTCCTTTTCTCAACAGTTTTCCATTTCCTCTTTAAGTTTCTCTCTTATCAAAAAGTCCTCTCCATCCAATTTCTCTAGACCATTCATCACCCTATACACTGCTGTTAAATTTCCTCTTTCTCTTCTACTTTCCAATGTAGGGAGGTTCAGCCTCAGCAATCTTTCTTCATAAGTCTCAGCCTTGGTGCCATATTTGTTGCCGCTCTCTGTGTCCTCTCCAGTTTTCTAACGTGTTTCTTAAGTGATGGCGACCAAGCCACTGATGCATATTCTAGTCTAGGGCGTATCAAGGTCACAATTAATTTCCTTACCATGTCCTCATCAAGGAATGTGAACGCTGCTCTGATGTTCCTCAGCAGGTTGTATGTCTCAGCTGATATTTTATTCACATGTCTTTCTGGAGACAAGTTCTCTGTGATCATCACTCCAAGGTCTTTTTCTTGTCTTCTTGTCTAACTTATCCTTACCCAACTTATAATGTCCCTCTACTTTCATTCCACTCTTTCCAAATTCAATAACACTGCACTTTTTGGTATTAATTCCATTTCCCACTTCCTGCTCCACTCCCACACTGTGTCCAGGTCTCTCTGGAGCAGCAACCAGTCCTCCTCTTTGTGTGTGTGTGTGTGTGTGTGTATTTACCTAGTTGTATTTACCTAGTTATGAAATACAGGAAAAGAGCCGTACTAGGCTCGTGCTGTCCCGTCTCCATAATGCTTATTATCCAGTTTGGCTTTAAATTCATGAATTGTTTTTGCACACACAGTCTCCTCGTCAAGTCCGTTCCATGTTGTTATGCTTCTGTATGGAAAACTGTATTTCTTGATGTCTCTCCTACAGTTGCTTTTTCTTCAATTTCTTACTATTGCCTCTTGTTACACTTCTGTCACGTACCACTAAGTCTTTCCAGTCCAATTTCTCCAATCCTTCTTGTATCCTGTATACAGTACCCTCTAGAGTTTCACGCTATCCGAGTTTCACGATAAACGAGTTTTGTGGTTAGTCCTAAATTCTTACCATCCCAACTTTCACGCATTATCACCCTGACTTTTGCACTGGTTTGACATGTACGGGTCACGTCTACTTACCATCGGCATCACGCATGCTACCTTTAAAGGTAGTATCACACTGGACGTTTTCCTCCAAACATTGTGGCTATGGAGAGAGAGAGAGAGAGAGAGAGAGAGAGAGAGAGAGAGAGAGAGAAAACGGGAAGAGAGAACGGGTCGTTTTGAAGCCGCAGTTGAAGGCGGCTGCCTTACGATTGACTGACAGTTCTGAAAACATGCTTGTGATTCACTGGGAGTCCAATGACGTCATCGCCGACGCTCACCTTATGATGCTGCCTTAAGGCGGTGTCACAATGGCCATTTTCGTCCAACCGTTGTGGCTATGGGCAACGCCTGTATGCCCAACCGGGAGCAAGTTCACGGTTATCCATAAGCTGGTGTCACACAGCGCTTTTTTCTTCCCACCGAATTGGCGCGCCAGCTAGGGCAACCGGCAACTCCAACTTTTCCGGGTTTGCATCACACACGGCCAAGGTCGGTTGCCCGTATCCACATCCACAACGTAAACAAAACACTTGCCCTGTATCAACATGGCGTCGTCTGCTAAAGTAAGGGCTGTCACAGCTTGTGCGACTTGTGGACTTGTTGCTGCAGTTAAATGGAAGGAAGAAACAGTTGTGTGTGTGGCATGCCTGTGGTTCCTCCATGCTAGTTCTCATTGTCACCACTGTGCGTGAGTGGCCAACCCACCCATCTTGGCTCAACCACATAAACACATTGTTCGAATAACAACACACACACACACACACACACACACACACACACACACACACACACACGCACGCACACCATACTCATTAGGAACCATGGCAGATGTTTCTGAAAAACAAAAATGACTTCACCATTTCTTGAGTGTGTTAGGCAGTATTTGGTGAGTGGCTCACATGAACCAAATCTAGCTCTTGGCAAGAAGAGAGCAGTCGTCTTTAACACTGCTCTCTTCTTGCCATTGGGTATGTTTGGTTTGTATGAACCACTCACCAAATAAGTTCTAACACACTCTAGAAAATGGCAAAGCCACTTTTGTTTGTGAGAAACATCTGCCATGGTTCATGATGAGTCTGGTGTGTGCGTGCATGTGTGTGTGTGTGTGTCTTTGTTGTTACTCGATCCACATGTTTATGTGGTCGGTGTCTAGATGGGTGGGTTGGCCGCTCACGCGCAGTGGTGACAATGAGAACTGGCACGGAGGAACCTCAGACACGCCACACCCACAATAGCCTCATCCTTCCATTTAACTGCAGCAACAAGTCCATAACTTGGATAATGGCAGCACAAGCCACGAGAGCCCTTACTTTAGCAGACGACGCCATTTTGATACAGGGCAAGTGCTTTGTTTACATTGTGGATGTAGAGATGGGCAACTGACCTTGGCCGTGTGTGACGCACTCCAGGAAATGTTGGAGTGGCCGGTTGCCCAAGCTGGCATCAATGTGGTGGGAAACAAAAGGCCCAGTGTGACACCATGTAATGGACAACCGACAACTCTCCCCCAGATGGGCACATGGGCGTTGCCAGTGGCCACAATGGTTAGAGGAAAACGGCCAGTGTGACACTGCCCCAAGGCAGCGAGGCCACTGACCAGGAGAGCGCGGCGATGACGTCATCGAACTCCCAGCGAATCACAAGCATGTTTTCAGAGCTCAGCCAATCGTGAGGCTTCATCTGTGGCTTTAAAACGACCCGTTTTCTCTTCCTGTTTTCTTCCTTTTTCCAAGGTAAGTATTTTGAGATAACAAGGGAGTAAAGGAGGAAAAAATTGAGCTCCGGGGGGCAGCATGAGCCAATTACAATAGCGCCACTATAAACAATTGCCTGTACCATGACGATCTCAGGGCCATCCATCAGGCCCAGATGAATAGTCTACCGGTGCCATAGCCCATGTAAAAAAAAAAATAAATAAATAAAAAATCTCCACGGGTCGGAACAGATAAGCACTTTTTCAGTGTTTTCAATACCTCGAGTTTAGTGCTATACCTACGGAACGAAGTGAGCATGAAACTCGAGAGGGTACTGTAATGCTATTAAGTCCCCTCTCTCTCTCTCTCCTTTCCAGTGTTGTTAGTCCCAATTTTTCCAGTCTTTCTTCATAAGTACGTTCTCTCAGAGTTTCCGGTAATTTAGTCGCTGCTCTTTGTATTCTTTCCAACTTTCTAATTTCTTTCTTCAATCTAGGTGACCACACTAATGCTGCATATTCCAGTCTCATATGTATCATCGATGTTATTAGTTTCCTCACCATTTCTTTGTCTAGATATGTAAATGCTGCTTTTATGTTTCTAAGAAGATTGTATGTTTCCCCAGTTATCCTATTTATATGTTTTCCAAAGGATAACTTGTCTGTTATTGTCACTCACAGATCTTTTTCCTCTGTTTTTTTCATGATTCTTTCATTACTCAGAAAGTAATTCCCCGATATTTGTCTACTGCTCTTACCAAACTCCATCACGCTGCATTTCTTTGTACTGAATGTCATTTCCCATTTGCGTGACCATTCACTTATTCTATCGAGATCTTGGCTCAGGGCTACACAGTCTTCTTCATTAGCCACCCTCCTCATTATTTCAGCATCATCAGCAAACATATTCATATAGCTTGTCACCCCTTCTGTCATGTCATTAATATAAGTTACAAACATAATCGGAGCCAACACCGATCCTTGGGGGACTCCACTGGTCACTTCCATCCAGCTTGATTTATTATTCCTGATTACTGTTCTCATTTCTCTCTTCGTCAAAAAGTCCACAATCCAATCCAATATTGAACCTCCCAGCCCTCCAACATGATTGAGTTTCCATATTAACCCTTTCCATATGTGACTCAGACGTCAGTGTCACAGTATGGAAAGGGTCAAGAGGAATTGGAAAAGGATTAATCCTCTTCTAAACCTTTCAATCCTCCTCAAAATTCCTCTTAATCCTCTTCCACTTCCTCTTGAAAAGGTTTAGAAGAGAATTAAGAGGAAGTGGAAGAAGATTAAGAGGTTTAAAAGAGGACTAATGGTGATGACGTCGGACGCCCTTCGGACGCAGATGTCGGCGTCACCGGATTGAAGGGGTTAATCTCTTGTGGGGCACTTTATCAAATGCTTTCTTTAACCCTTTCCTTGCTCGCGGTGCGGACGTGACTGTCCCTTCATGCCAAAAACACCATTGGAAAGAGGAGGTCCAGATCTATAGGAGTCGGTCACGTATGCCTCTCTTGCGAACGTACATGCACGTTCAGGGAGTGATGAATGTTAACACTTACGTCGGTGCGTGCGGGATGATCAGCCGTATTGAGGGAACTGCGGACATCTTTTCTTCAGATTCTGGCAAGGGAGTATTGCCAACTGCAATATTTACAACTATTTGGTCAAAGAATCAGTCAGGTGATAGGTGAAGCTATGCAAAAATGCCGCTATATTGGGCAAGAACATCCACCAGTTACTCGACCGTAGAATTGCCACGCTGGGCTGACAAGATTTTCCACCAAATTTAGTGAAGAACCCACTCAATTGGCAATCCTGTGTTGTGAGAATTAGTGTTGGAACACTTTCATGCGCGGGAGATTTGAGTGCGGGTGGAGCTCGCAGCGAGCGTTTAGCACCACCAGCAAATACGCCTAATGCTCGCTGCGAGCGTTTAGCAACGAAAGGGTTAAGTCCAGATACACACAATCCACCAAACCGTCTCTCTCCTGTATTATATCAATTACTCTTGAATAGAAGCTTATCAGATTAGTTACACAAGATCGCCCTCCTCTGAATCCAAATTGACTATTTGTTAATATACTGTTGCTTTCTAAATATTCCACCCATCTGTTTTTTTATAATTTTCTCACATTTTGGCTACTACGCTTGTTAATGACACTGGCCTATAGTTCAACGGATCTTCTTTACTTCCTCCTTTATATATTGGGACTATGTTAGCCCTCTTCCAGTCCATTGGTACCTTCCCTTGCGATAGTGAGACATTAGGCGGGGTTCCCACTATTCCGTCTTGACGGATCTGTTGACGTTAATGACGTCAAAATGACGTCAGCGAAACAGCGGCCGCCCGTCAGGGATGATCCACTCCGTCAGTCCATCGCTCATCATTTGTTGAGAAACACATGGACAGCATTAACCACAACGACTTCTTGTATAAGTTATTTTGTAGCTAAGTACTTCTGTTTCATATTTTCATGATATGTAGAGTATCGAACATCACTGGACTGGCACCACCACCGCCGTTACGGACCCAAAAGTTAACTTGAGTTCATCTCTGGAAGGGCTCTGCGCAGGGCCTGGGCTCCGTTGATGACGTCACTGACAGTCGACGGATCCATGAAAACGGAATAGTGGGAACCCCGCCTTAATCAAGTTGCTCAACTTTCCAGCTGTTTGTTGGTTACACTCTTCTAGCACCCAATTTGATATACCATCCGGTCCTGCTGATTTCCTCGCATCCAATTCTTCCAATAATTTCCTAACTTCATCTGGTGATGTTTGTATTCTCTCCAGACCCACTCTGTTCCCCGGCACTGCATCTACACCTTCAAACTCACTCTCCCTTGTGAACACTGTTTGCAAACAATTATTCATCACTTCTACTATTTCACTTATACTATCAAAAGTTTCACCATTAACTTTAACTTTCTGAATCACATCTCTATTTTTCAACTTTCCATTTATGAACTTATAAAACAGTTTTGGCTGGTCTTTGCACTTATCTACAATATTTTTCTCAAAATTCCTTTTTTCTTCTCTTCCTACTTTGACATAAGCATTCCTCTTCCTTTTGTACTCATTCCATAGATCCATCCTCCTATTTTTTCTCCATTTGTTCCATGCCTTCTCCTTTTCCTGCTTGGCATCTACACACTTTCTATTGTACCACTCTTCTCTTGATTTCTGGCCTTCTTTCATCCTTGGTACCCACTTTTCCACTCCTTCATTGTAAATCCATAGAAAGATAGCCCATTTTTCCTCCACATTATCAGCATCAAAAAAAGTATCCCATTGTGCTTCCTCAAAATGTTCCCCAAGTTGTTCAAAATTTGCCTTATTAAAGTTAAACCATTCTTTCCTGTAGTCCTCATTCCTGATTATTTTACCTCCTTCTCGTAATATGTACTCGATAAGTACGTGATCGCTCTTCCCTATAGGGCTCTTATTGTTCATCTCCTCTAAGATATCCGGCTCCCTGGTGATTATCAAGTCCAATCTAGATGGCTCGTCTTCTCCTCTGAATCTTGTATTTTCCTCCACCCACTGTGTGAGGACGTTATCTATAACCAATTCCAAAACCTTGTTCCCCCATGAAGCTTCACTTCCTTCCGTTGACCAGTTTTCCCATGACACTTCCTTACAATTAAAATCCCCCATTATCAGAATCTTATCCTTTTCCAGCAATCTCCTTAGGGAATCCAATGTGTCTTCCAGCTTCTTCTTGTACAATTCCTCTGTCCATGAATTGTTTTTTTGGAGGGACATACACCACTACAATATTTCTGCATCCTCCCCTGCATTCTTAGTCCCACATTTAAGACCTCCGCTTCCCCTTCGCCATAGGTGACCCCCTCCACAGTCAATTCTTTTTCATCAATAGCATCACTTCTTGTTTATTTTCTCTATTTCTCATCCATACATTATATTTACCATCCCCTATGATAAATGCATCTATACTACCAGACAATTTGGTTTCCATAATCCCCATAACACCTGTTTTTTCCTTGCTCAGGCTCAGGTAATCTCCTATTTCTAACATTGATGATATTAACCTGTTCACATTAGTGTATGCCACCTTCAAGCTGTCTCCTCTTCCCTTCTGTACCACTTCCTTAGGTCCATGTCCATCACTCTCCAGAAAAACTTCCTTTTCTCCTGTTCTGACCTGTGTGTGTGTGTGTGTGTGTGTGTATTTACCTAGTTGTGACATACGGGAAAAGAGCTATACTCGCGCTGTCCCGTCTCCATATCCGCTCTTATCCAACTTTTCCTTAAGGGCCCTGGTAGGGAAAATACGTGGAAATTAAAGAAAACGTTATAGTGTGAATTCAGGTTTATTTAGAAGGTGTTTTTCTTGCTGAATGGGGTTGTCTGGGGGTGAAGTTGACATCTGCAACAATGTTTTTTTTAAAGATGACACAAATACCAATGATCAGATTCAGTCCCAAAAAGTTTACTGTGATCCTCAAATGGTTAAAGTAAAAGGCTGACTACCCACTTTTTTCTTATCATTATCCATATTATTGTTATATGTACTTTTTCCTACTATCCAAAAAAATCTCATTTACTGTATTTTAAATAATTACTGACATAATAATCTTGATAAAAATGCAAAATGTACTCTGTCACGTGCGTAGTGTTTTTATTTACAAACAATTTGCTGCACGAATCATGGAAATCGGTCTAAAAATAAGAGAGAAATCTTTACTTGAATGTTGATAACTTACCAAACGAGAAAACGGCAATTTTCGCTGAAGGCTGACACGTCAGTGGCCCCCTGGCACGTAGTCGAGGTCCCTCTGGAGGCGCTCATCTCTCATCTTCTTCTTTAGAGGGATGTCCATTGCAGCATCCTTCATTTCTAGATACTTCCTCATTGTGGAAGTGAGTGGAACTCCCATACGTGGATAAGTGTTGGCATCCACATACCCAGCATTGAATTCAGCATTGAAGCAGAGATGTGTTTGGGGCAATAGAGCCATACTCTACCATGGAAAGATTCATTTGGATTTTGAGTAAATCCCTTGAGGCATCTCTGCATCATTGTGTCCGTTGTCAGCCGCTCATATACTTGACGAACAAGCTGGAGCTGAAAGGTAAAAGAAATTTTCATAGTGCTGTGGCTGGGTGGTTCCTGCCCTAATGTGAGAGCCTTTTGATAAAAACACCACAAATCTGTTGATTTGGGACAAAGGTGGTGTTTTGGGTTGTCGTCAGTAGATGAACAGTGTTCAAAGGATGACATAATATCATTCCTCATTTCTTCCTCTGAGGTGTTGACAGGTGAAGGCTCCGGGGTGCCGCGTGACTCTCACTTCTCTCGCTTTCTCAAGGTGTTCTCTTTTCTTTCTAAGTCCTTTGCTAGGCATCCCCATCCTTCAGGGAACTTGTGAGGGTCAGAGAGCAACGAGTTCTTGGGGGGGAAACCCGAGTGACATCTGACAGACCTGCTCCCTGTGAAGGCAGATGTGCCATTGCCGGGGAGTAGGAGTAGGAAGGACCGACCGACTCTTATTTAGTAGGTGATAGTTGCCAATATTCACCACTAGCCTCAATAACAAAAAAATGTAAAAAATTAATTTCTAAACCTTTGAAAACGCGGAAAATGCCAGCACAGTGCATGGGATTTAAATGTCACGTGCGCCACGCCCACTTTGGTAAAATATTCAGGAAAATTACTTAGAATGGAGTGATTGTGTGTTGCCTTCAACTCTGTGCTTTTAATATATTCCTATCAAGTGTAGCTTCAAGTTGTTATGGTTGTTAGGGTGACGCAACACAAGGTTAAATTATGAGGTTTATTCACATTATGTTAGTATATTATGGTAGCTAGCTTACTGAAGTTTAAGCAACAATGTTATTTACAATTCATTATTCTGTTGGTATTGGAAGCGAGCTGACTGGAGTTAATTAACTATTATTTACAATTCATCATTCAGTTGGTAATGGTAGCGAGCTTACTGAAGTAAGTATCAATCCTAGTTAATAATTATCACTCACCACTCCTATTCACCTTAAAGGGCTCACTCATCTCTTCAGACTATTACAACTACATGAAAGATGTGATACACTGGCCATAGCCTAAACACTCAACCGTTGCTAAATAACAGCTACCCTAATCAGGGTTCAGTGATACTTGATTATTACTGAAAATATTTCCTACCACCAATATGTGTTCACAGGGTTGATCATGGAAGCATGGTTGTCATGGGGGTTCAGGACACCAAGGAGGTGGTCATGAGTCCCCACAAGCATTGGATCAAACAAATGACACTAACAAGAAAAAGTATCCTTTTCTATTACTGAATTAATCATGGGATGAGACATTCGTGCTCCTAAAATACCAGAGGGTGGGTTGGAGGCCCAACAAGGGGGAACTTTACATACTAACACAACAAGGGGGCAACCGCCCAGTCAGTAGGGAACCTGTCGGGAGGAGAGGCGAGGCTTGGCTCAATTAGCCGTTATAGGTATAATGATAACATTGTAACACACTAAATAGTCACTGTCCGTTGGAATTAACTTCACGTACCTGCCGGGAGGAGAGGCGAGGCTTGACTGAATATGCAGTCCTCAGCGCCTTTTCTAACTCGACTCCTCCTCCCCCCCTTTGGCGTGGCTGCCGGCTAACTAGCACCGAACGGTGGTTGTTGTTACAGATACTTGGCCTGTTCCGCTAACTCAGGAGTTCAGAGACAGCTGTTCCTCTCTCCCACGTGACTTAGGTGAAAAATTCCTCCTCATTGTTCCTCGTAAAAGAAAACCTAACTAACCATCCTCGGCACCTTCACTATGAGCCACTGGTTCATCTGTCTGTCTGAATGTCTGCCCTGCCGCACCATCACATAATTCACAAGCAACACATCGGTTATTACAGGTTATCGATTTTCTCAGTTTTCCCCTCATTACAATTGCTTTAAAACTTTGTGAAAGTGATGCCAGATGATTGCCCAAATTGATGGTACACAGAATTCAAATAACCCCAAACCCTGATTTTCCATCAAATTTTCCCTGCCTGGGCCCTTAAAATCATGAATGTTTCTTGCACAAACCACCTCCTCCCCCAGTCCATTCCACAGCTCTGCTTCTGTTTGGGAAGCTAAACTTTTTCACATCTCGCCTACACGTGGTCGCCCTCAACTTTTTTCCATGTCCTCTTGTTTCTCTCTCGCTCCACACACGCAGGTCCTCTCTGTCCAGATTCTCCACCCCACTCGCCACCCTGTACACCACTATCAGGTCTCCTCTTTCTCTTCTCTCCAGGGTTGTGAGCCCCATGCTATTGAGTCTCTCCTCGCAAGTCCAATCCCTAAGTTCCGGTACCGGAACTCTTTCCAGCTTTCTTATATTCTTCTTTTTGTGAGGAGACCAGACCACTGCTGCATATTCCAACCTTGGCCTTATCATTGTAACTATTATATTCTTCATCACCTCCTCGTCCAAATACACAAATGCCGTCCTTATGTTCCTCAGCAAATTCATAGTTTGTCCCGTTATCCTGTTGATCTGTTTGTCCGGTGACATGTTCTCTGAGATAGTCACTCCCAAATCTTTTTTTTCCATTCCTCTGCATATTATCTCACTTCCCATCTTATAATCAAATTCACATCTTCCACTCCTACCAAACTCTATTTTTTTACATTTCCCAAGGTTGAATTCCATCTGCCATGTACCACTCCACTCCCATATTTTGTCCAGATCCCTCTGCAATGCCTCACAGTCCTTCACATCATTGACTCGTCTCAATAGCTTTGCAGCATCTGCAAACAAACTCACATAGCTGGTCACTCCGTCCACCATATCATTTATATAAACAGCAAACATTATTGGCACCAGCACCGAACCTTGCAAGACTCCACTCCTCACTGGGCACCAGTTGGAAACCCTGTCCCTGATTATTGTCCTCATTTCCCTGTTAGTTAGGAAGTCCTCCAGCCACTTAATCAGTCTATCACCCACTCCACCCCTATTTTTAATTTGCCAAATTAGTCTTCTGTGCGGTACTTTGTTGAATGCCTTTTTCAAATCCAGGTACACTCCATCCCCCCAGCCTTCTCTCTCTTGTAATAAATCTGTCACCCTTGAGTAATAACATAACAAGTTGGTGACACGATCTCCCTCTCCTGAATCCAAACTGGCAATCCGAGATAATTTTCTCATTTTCTAAAAAATCCGACCACCTGTTTTTAACCATCCTCTCACATATCTTCGCAACCACGCTAGTGAGTGATACCGGTCTGTAATTTAATGGGTCCTCTCTCCTTCCTCCCTTAACAATTGGTACTATGTTTGCTCTCTTCCAATCCTGTGGTACCCTTCCTTCACTCTGGGAGACACTCATTATGGAGTGCAGTTTCTCTGCAAGTTGCTCACTACATTCTTTCAGGATCCACCCTGATACTCCATCCGGCCCCGTCGCTTTTCTTACATCCAGCTTGTTCAAGCTTTCCTTGACCTCCTGCACCGTTAACTGTATCTCCTGCATAACCCTTCCTCTTTCCCAGCCCGGTGGTTGTACAAATTCGTCTTCTTATGTGAAAACTCTATGAAAGCTATTGTTCATCACTTCTGCCATCTCTGCTGGGTCCTCATATGTAGTTCCATCCATTTTCAGTTTATCGATTGTTTCTTTATTCTTTAATTTGCCGTTCACATGTCTATGAAATAGTTTAGGTTGGTCTTTGCATTTGTCGATTATATCTTTTTCATATTTCCGTTTTTCTTCTCTTCTAATCTTTGTATATTCATTCCTTGCTTGTTTGAAATTGTTCCACGCGTTGATTCTTCTTCGTCTCCTTCCTTTCTTTTTCTAGCTGCCTCGCATCTTTTGTTAAACCACTCCTTTTTACCAACATCCTTTTTGGGTACCTTAGGGACATATCTATTCTCGGCTTCTTTGTACAGCTTTAAAAACTCCTCCCACTTGTCTTGGGTACTTTTGGCTTTGTACAGCCCACTCCAATTTGCATTTTCAAAAAAAGATATCATATTAACAAAATCTGCCTCAGAGTAGTTTCTTCTCCCTATTTTGTGATCCACTTTTCGGTCAATCGTTCTCTTTTCATTTACTTCAAACTCCACAATCGCATGGTCACTCTTTGCTATTAGGCAATCTGTTTTAATATTTTCTATTACTTCCAGTTCCTTGCTAAAAACCAGGTCTAATCTTGATGCCTCTCCTTCTTTCCTGAATCTAGTATGTTCCTTAATCCATTGCATCAGCACATGTTCCATTGCCAATTGCAGGAGTCTTCCTCCCCACGACTCTTCTGTTCCCTGCATCTGTCAATCCTCCCATTCTACCTCTTTGTCGGTACACGCACCTACTTAGCACAACATTCCTGTCTATCATTCGCCCACATTTTTTCGCCCATTTGCCATCTCTTATATTCCACAAGTATACTTTTCTTGCTAATCTTGCATCCTCCATTCGCTCCAGTCTCACTTTATACCTCAAGGTTGCCTTCACTAGTCTTTCCTTAAAAGTGCTCCATCCCATGCCACCCCTAAGAGCCTTTACTGCCGCAAACCTTGGTGCATTCAGTGCCATTCTTGCTACCCTATTCTGCCCCACTTCCAGTTTATCTCACTCTCGTTCCATGTCACCACATCCATTCCATACATAATGCTAGGAACAGCCACACTCTTCCAAACCTCACGGATGACATCATACTTACTCGCTCTCATCCTTGCTGCACTCCCCAGATGGCCTAGCCACTGGCTCGTCAGACTTATCTTCTCATTCTTGGCCCTATTGCATCCATTCACATCCATCCACACTCCTAGATACTTGTACTCTACTGTCTGTTCCAACTCATTCCCTTCCAGACTCCAAGTTGTCTCTCTCTCATCCTCTGGCCTATTCACTATCATTACTTTGCTCTTCTCACTACTGAACCTAACCCCAAATTCCCTTCCATAACCCCCTACCACATCTAGGAGACTGTAGTTCTTCAGCAGACTCACTCATAACCACCACATCATCTGCATACAACAACACACATACTTTGTCCTCTCCAATTCTCATTCCTGCATTCATTCTCCTCATCCTGACTGCTAACTCCTCTGTGAATAGACTAAATAAGGTTGGTGATAATATACAGCCTTGCCTCACTCCTCTCTCATTCTTCACCCAACCCCTAAAGGTCGGCTGCCGTGGTGAAGTGGTGAAGTGTTTTCATCTCAGGGAACTAGACGTCCCTGCCCTGCATAGTCTCAGGTCACCCTTGGACAAGGTGTAATACCTGATCTGTCTCCCATGCCAGGGTCACAGTAAAGTCTCTGGGCAGCAGCAGTGGTGGATTGGACTGCAGGCAGAGGATCTCTTTATGAGACAATGGCTGGAATTCCAGGGTCCTAGTCAGCTGGACCGTGCCTAATTATTTAGGCCTGCGGTGTAGAGGAGTGTGGCGACCTCTACACTAAAAAGCCTCCCTGGGAACCAGTTGTCGGTGTGAGCTCCCCGTCCCTCCCCTCTATCGATGGTACTCCCATCCCTATTCTGCATAACAGCTGGTTCTTGTTTTCTCCTGAAAGAGATGTCTTCCGTGGGCCACTTGAGGTTGTACCTCCCGGCCGCTAGGTGGAGTTTCTGAGGGTTTTTCATATATTCAAAGAATATTTCAGCTTTTTGGTTTCTCAGGAAGAGCATCTGATACTCTCTAGAGTTGGTGGAAAACACCTGGTGACAGGTGCCACTGACCAGGCCTCGAAAGGGTCGCAGAGTTGGGTTAGACGTTTCAGAAAGTGGGAACGAATTGCTGGCTCCTCTTCTCTCTTGCCAGCTCTGCTCTGTGTGACTACGCCGGTCCCGTTCTATGGGACAAAACTTCGAGGACAATAGCTGAAAAGCGCCGGGTTGTGAAAGTTTCTCTCGTGACCGAGGCTCAGACAAGCGACTGGTCTTTGAGGCGTTTTCAAGACCCTGTGGGAGCGAACTCCCAGTGTTCATGGCATCTATTACAGCAGTATCTAATTTCCATGCACAATTTTTATCCAATTCAATTTATGGTCACAATTTAAGTTATTTCGAAAGCGCTTTTAATATTTGCCCGAACTGTTAACTCGCTTAAATTTCTAACAATGCCTTCAAACCTTAAGTGTGACGTCTGTCCTGGACGATTTGCAGCTCAGTACTTCCAGCTGAGTAGAACTTGCCGCCTCTGGGTTCAAAGATTACAACTTCAGAAGGCTGTGACTGAATGGAAAATCAAACATAATGATCTTGAAAAGAAATTCGAAGCCCTTCAGGAATTTGTTGCAAGCAATGTGGCAGCGACTCCACCATCGAAGGTGGAGAGGCCCTCCACCGAGACTGTGCCCTCTCCAGACGAATCTCCTGCTTCACGGGAGGACGTGTTACCTGCCTCACAGGTTGCACAGGCTAACCCCCAGGCTACTTCACAGACTAACCCCCAGCCTGCCTCACAGGCTAACCCCCCCCCTGCCTCACAGGCTAACCCCCAGCCTGCCTTACAGGACAACTGCCAGCCTGCCTCACAGGCTGACCCCCAGCCTGCCTCACAGGCTAACCCCCAGCCTGCTTTACAGGACAACTTCCAGCCTGCCCCACTTAACACTTTTCTTCCTGCTTCACAGGATGTCGGGTTCCAACCTGTAAGGAATGGAGCCAAACCGAAGCAGGCAACCAAGGATTTACTGACCCCCACTACCTTCAATAGGTTCCAGGTGCTGGCAGACACCATGGAGGATGAGGTTGAGACTCACCTAGTTGGGGACTCCATGGTGCGTGGCCAGCTGGTTGAGTTTTGTGGTCGTTCATCAAACAGCTGCAGAAAACGTTACCGCTATCCAGATGCCAGACTGGACGACGTCACCGCAGCTTGCGATGATGTCACGAGAAATGCCGACCTAAACACCCTCTTTGTCATTCACGCGGGGACAAATGACGTAAAGACAACCCGTTCTGAGGAACTGCTTGAGAAATACCGCCGCATGATCAAACAGTATAAATGTAAAACGGATGCCAATAACATCATAATCTCAGGAATCCTCCCGAGGGTCGGTGCCGAATCTAGCTTTTACAGTAAGGCCTTCAGCACAAACAACAGACTTCAGTCCCTTTGCTCACAAGAAAACGTCCAGTTCGCTAACTTGTGGAGCAGCCTGTTTCGGGAGGCTGCTCTGTGACCAAGTGGCTCTTCGAGAGCCAAAAAACGCGGAGGCGAGAACACCAGCAGCTCTGCCATAAAGGAGCACTCAACCCACAAAACCCCCGACTCAAATCACATTAAAGCTTGCTATATAAACGCTCATAGCCTATGTAACAAATTTGAAGACTTAGAAGGCCTCGCAGCTACAAATCATTATCACATTATCAGAGTCACAGAATCTTGGATAGACACTTCAAATAGAGATTTCATTGCGGAATATAGATTACCGGGTTATACCAACTTTAGTAATGAAAGAGAGAACAGACGGGGTGGAGGCGTTATCTTTTATATCCACAACTCTCTCCATCCAGTATCTGGGAAAACATATTATAACCAATGTAGATACGGTCTTCATTGAAATTACCGGGTTATACCATCTTTAGTCTTGAAAGAGAGAACAGACGGGGTGGAGGCGTTATCTTTTATATCCACAACTCTCTCCATCCAGTATTCGTGAAAACAGATATTATAACCAATGTAGACACGGTCTTCATTAAAATTAAAAATAAATCTCGTAAAATAGTAATTTGACTTATCTACAGACCGCCAGGGCAGACTCTTGATATCGACCACGCATTAAGTGAGTTATTATTAGAAACAAGTAGCAGTTGCGAGGCAGTAATTGTTGGGGACTTTAGCTTGCCAGTGAAAAGATGGGGTGAACCTATGAACTGTCATATAGGGCTTGACCTGTACACAAATTTACTAGTAAGTGATTTACATCAACAGGTTCAAGAACCGACTCGGGAAAATAATATACTTGACTTTATCTTTTCAACGACAGCTGATCTAGTTAACGAAGTAAATGTTGGTCTAATTTTTAGTTCTAGAAATCACCGAACAATCACATTCAGCATCAATATGAAAGAAAGTAAAGTAACTCCTAGTAAAGAAAAGGTGCCTGATTATCAAAGAGCGAATTTCGTAAGACTCCGATCAATTCTAAATAATTCTGACTGGACTGAAATCTCAGCGGAAACAAATATTGATAAATCTTGGAGGGCCTTCACCACATTATTGAACAGTGCCATAAGCATATGCGTACCCTATCGTAACAGACGTTCAGCTTTTAAGAAGAAACCCAAATGGTGGAATAACAAAATTCAAAATAGCCTATCTCTTAAAAAATGCATATACAGTAGATACATATCAACTCAGAGTGAGGCTGACAAACTAGAGTTGGACAGAATTCACCGCAAAACCAAGAAATTAATAAAACAAAGCAAGAAAAATCTTGAAGAATATATATCGGAAACGAGTAAATCTAATCCTAAAGAATTTTTTAGCTATGTAAATAATAAAAAGTCACTCACTTGTGGTATCGGACCGCTTGATAATGATAATGGTAACCACACGAACGATGAAAATGAAATGACTACACTACTAAATAACTTTTTCGCATCCGTATTTACCGACGAAGATTGTTTATCACCTCTACCGCCAGAGGTTAGAAGGACCGAAAAGATGTTAAGTGGCGTTCTCATTGTAGAAAGTGACATTTTACGCACAAGTGAAAAGATTTAAGTAAGCAAAGCTCCTGGTCCAGACAAAATTACCCCTAGGGTCTTCAAAGAAATCAAGCATCAAATTTGTAAAACACTCTCCATCATATTCAATAAATCTAACAGCTGGAAAAGTTCTGTCGGATTGGAAACTTGCAAATGTCCAACTAATTTTCAAAAGGGGGGACAAGTCTCATCCAGGAAACTATCGACCAATTAGCCTGACATCGATTGTTTGTAAGTTAATGGAGACTATCATTCGCGACAATATGGTGAAATTCTTTGAAGAAAATAATATGATAAATAATTCGCAACATGGCTTCCGTAGTAAACGTTCGTGTTTAACTAACTAACTTGATTTTTTTCATTATATTTTTGAGGTGTTCGATGAAAGCAGATCAGTAGATATCATATATCTGGATTTCCAAAAGGCATTTGATAAGGTCCCCCACCAACGATTGCTCAGCAAACTATTGGCGCACGGTATCTCGGGTAACATTCACAATTGGCTTGTGGACTGGCTCTCTGAGCGGAAACAGAGAGTAGTTTGAAACGGTGTTACATCTAACTGGCTCGATGTCAGAAGTGGTGTACCTCAAGGATCAGTGCTTGGCCCTATGCTCTTCTTAATTTATGTTAATGATATCGATGATGGGCTCACTTGCAAAGTATCAAAATTTGCTGATGACACAAAAATTGCTAGTAAAGTAACTGCGACACTCGATGAAGAAGCTTTACAATCAGATCTAGATCGACTTGCACGTTGGGCCAATCAATGGCAAATGAAATTTAACGTTGACAGATGTAAAGTGTTGCACATCGGAAAAAATAACAATCGCATTCGGTACGTAATGAATGGCCAACAACTTTCTGCAGTAAGTAAAGAAAAGGATCTTGGAATCACTATATCAAGCGATTTAAAGCCCGGTCAGCATTGTTCAGAGGTTGTTAAAACTGCAAACAAATTGGTTGGCTTCATCGGATAAGTCTTTAATAATAAATCAGAAAAAGTAATATTAAAACTGTATAATTCGTTGGTTCGACCCCATCTGGAGTACTGTGTACAGTTTTGGTCTCCCTATTACAGAAAAGACTTAGAAAAGTTGGAACGGGTTCAACGAAGAGTAACAAAGATGATTCCTAGGTTGAGAAATTTATCATATGAACAAAGGCTTAAAGAAGTAAATTTATTCAGCCTATCAAAATGAAGAATGCGAGGCGATCTAAAAAATGTTTAAAGGATTCAGTGATATTAATGCGGAAGATTACTTTACAATTGATCGATCAAATAGAACAAGAAGAAATCACAATTTGAAGATAAGTGGTAAAAGATTCTCGTCGCATGAAGCTAAACACTTTTCTTCAATCAAGTTGTTAATGTTTGGAACTCTCTACCCTGTGATGTCGTTGATAGTACAACAGTTACGGCCTTCAAGAATATATGAGACAAGTGTTTTGAATCCAACCAGCAACTTAGATATTACTCATTGTCGTAATAACATTAAGTTCTTTCGAATACTGGTGTCCTTGTCCGTTTTTATCGCCCGGTTAGTGGTAGCAGTAATGGTAGTTCTTTCCTCTTTCCTACATAATTTCCATGCAGTTTTTCTATGCTGCATGGTTCTTTTTCCTTTCCTGTCAGCTTTGGCTGGGGGGATGGGGGGGTAGGGAGGAGCCTTCGCCTTTACTGTCCTTCATCTTCCACATTTGATTAGATGGTTAGTGTTGCTTATCACAAACAGGCTCAGCCTCGTAAGGACCAGCAGGTCTGCTGTTGTTTGTTCTTCCTTTGTGTTTCTTTGTGTATACCGTCAACCCGTAGAGGTCGATTGACGTGGTATACCGTCTGAGCTAGAAGGTCGGCTGACGTACATGGTATACCGTCAATATATTGTTGTGCTGGAAGCTTCCCCCGGCGTCCATGGGCCTCTAGACGGCTCCGGGAGGAGCGAGCAGAGGGGCGGGGAGCAAGGCGAGCCATCCGCGCCCCGTGGGGCGCGGCCAGACGCCAGGCGGGAAGTGTTGCCAACTCGCATATATTTTTGCTACATGTTCTTGTATGATCTAAAATATACTGTAACATTCTAGACTGTACTGTTCTGGATATATATAGGAGAAGAGGGCGAGAGAGGCCTAGTCCCAGTCATAGTAAGCTAGTGGTCAGTGAAGAGTCAGAGTGAAGTGTACTACTAAGGAAGAATATTAAACTACAGAAGCTGTGCAAGGTGTTTACATATCTCCCTCCCACGAAGTCTCCTGACGGCGACACGGAACCCAAGTAACACGTCCGGCATAACATTGGCGTCAGGAGTGTAGGCATTTGTTGTTGTTTTTTTTCGCCATGGAGACTCGTTCCCAAGCTGCCCAGAGGGACGACGTGTTGACTGAACTCTTGGAAGCTTTGAGACTACAGGGGGAGAAACAAGAAAGAGCACAGCAACAACAAGAAAGAACACTCCAAGAACTCAAAGAACAACAAGAAAGAACACTCCAAGAACTCAAAGAACAACAAGAAGGAACACTCCAAGAACTCAAAGAACAGCTGGAAGATCGCTTCACAGGATTACAGCTACAGTTAAAAGCAGTACAAGATGGAAATGAGTCAGTGCGAAGAGAAATGACTGATGTGACCACGAACTTGGGACAACGCCTGATAGAAGTGGAGAAAGAACACACAAATCTTCAACAAGAGATGGAGGTGGTACGGGAGACGACACACAAAGAAATATTAGAAGTAAGTGACAGAGTGAAGGCCCTTGAAGACTGCTTGGCTGGAAACGGACAGCAAGTGCCTGCAGGGGCTAGTTGTACCCAAGATGCTTCTCCTACGCAAGTCCGGGGTAGTTTGAGCCCTGTTTCGCCTGAATTTATCCCCGCAAGAAGTTCCGCCAGCCCCATGAGTCTGCTGGGTTCGCCTGTTAGAAAGAAGCCTCAGGAGTTTGATGGCAAGGTCTCCTGGGAGGCTTACCGCGCTCAGTTTGAGCTGTTGGCAGCTCGGAACGGATGGGATGACCAAGAGTGCGCGGTACAGCTGGCCACTAGCCTGAAAGGGGCGGCGCTGGAGGCCCTTGCTCAGCGCGACAATGCGACAAAGGGCAGCTACAGCGGGCTGGCACAGGCGCTGAAGCAACGATATGGGACCAAGCACCAGAACGAGCTCTTCAGGGTTAGGTTCAGAACCCGCAACAGGAGGCGCGGCGAGTCTCTTCAGGAACTCGCTCAGGACCTTGAGAGCATGGCGCACAAGGCATACCCAGGTGCCACCCCTGACCTGCTGACGGTTTTGCTGCGTGATCAATTCATCGATGCCCTGGACAGCCCTCAGCTGAAGATACAAGTGAACCAAGCTAAGCCAACATCAATGCAGGAAGCTCTGGCACGTGCCATGGAGTTTGAGTCCTTTGTTAGGTCTAGCTTGTCAAGCTTCAGGGACGACTCGACTTCTGGCTTTAGGGCACGAAAGGGCGCTGTCAGCGACACAGACAGGTTCCAAGGAACGTGCTGGTACTGCGAGAAGGTTGGGCACAAGGAGAATGAATGCTATAAGAGGAAGAAGGAATATGAAGGTGGCGCTAAGAAGAAGCCCAGGGAAGGACCCAAGTGCTGGACCTGTGGAGAAAAGGGGCACTGGAAGAATGAGTGTCGGAAAACTGTGCCCCCGGCGAGGGACCACCACTCGGGAAACTAAGGAGGACTGGTTCACGGGAGCAACGACCAGTCTGTCCTGTACATGCCCCGAAGATATCAGTGTGCAGGAGAACCACCATGACAAGCTGCCAAGTGGAGGGCAAGGTTGACGGAGTGTTGTGGCCTGTGGTCGTCGACACAGGCTCGGAACGCACATTTGTGCGGCCTGACGTGGTGAGTCATCGTCGGCTTCCTAAGACGCCGCATCGACTGTGCGGAGTCACAGGACACTACGCAGAGCTCAGAGGCCCAGTGGACGCGAAGTTTGAGCTCGGAGGAAAGGAAAAGTTCCTCTCTGTCTACGTGACTGACATGGACGACCCCTGCATCCTAGGTATGGATTATCTTGTCTCCCACAGGTGCGAGCTGGACTTCCGCGCTAAGCAGCTGACTGTAGGAGGAAGAAGGGTGCCACTGACGACTGTGAACAAGGAAGATCTGCCAGTGACGGTCAAGGGCACCACCATTATTCCTCCGAGGTCGGAGATGCTGTTACCCTGTCAAATTACGGGTGCCCCCCCGGCTAGCCTGTGTGTGGTAGAGAGTGGAAGTCGATGCCCGGTAGAAAACGGGGTGATTGTAGGCAGTACTTTGGTAGACCCTGCTGCAGCGGAAGTGCCTGTCGTCGTGGCCAATGTCTCCTTCAGCCCAAAGAAAATAGAACAAGGGACCATGGTGGGGTTGTGCCAAGAGATCGACCAGGAACCGAGAACCTGTGTCTGCAGGAGAACCCTGACAAAGCCCCAGGAGGAGCTGCCCGACTACCTGCGCGACCTGTTTGACAGGAGCTCCAAGTGTCTAGAGGAGCCCCAAGTGGAACAGCTCAGGGAGCTTCTCGTGAGGAATGCAGATGTGTTTTCCACAGGAGACCTGGATTTGGGGTGTACGGACCTGGTAGAGCACCACATAGACACAGGTAGCCATCGACCAGTGAAGCAAGCTCCTCGAAGGATGGCACCAGCCCGTCGCAAGGAGATGGATGAGGTAATGGATGATCTCCGGCAACAGGGGTTAATCGAGCGGTCCAGCAGCCCGTGGGCGTCTGCTGTAGTGTTCGTCAGGAAAAAGGACGGTTCCCTCAGGTGCTGCGTGGACTACCGAGCCCTCAACGATTTTACCATCAAGGATTCATACCCACTCCCACGGATCGACGACACGCTCGACGCTTTGGTGGGCTCCAAGTGGTTTTCAACACTGGATATGAAATCTGGGTATCACCAAGTCAAAATGGCGGAGCAGGACAAAGAGAAAACAGCCTTCTCCTACGGTCAAGGCCTGTGGCAGTTTAAGGTTATACCCTTTGGCCTCTGCAACGCGCCGGCCACGTTCGAGCGGCTGATGGAGAGGATGCTGGAGGGACTTCACTGGAAGACGGCACTCATCTACCTCGACGACGTGATTGTCTTTGGCCAGACCTTCGAGCAGGAGATGGAAAGGCTATCAGAGGTTTTCGCCCGGTTTAGAGCTGCACACCTTAAGCTCAGCCCTAAGAAATGCTGCCTATTCCAAAGGGAGGTCCAATACTTGGGACACATCGTGAGCGAGGCTGGAGTACGCACTGATCCTGAGAAGGTGGCTGCGGTAAGGGACTGGCCGACACCCACCAACGTGAAGGAGCTGCGGAGCTTCCCCGGGTTGTGCTCATACTACCGCAGGTTTGTAAAAGGCTTCGCTACGATTGCTGCACCACTGCACCTCCTGACGAAGAAGGGGCGCAAGTTTGAGTGGACAGCGGAAACTCAGGTTGCCTTTGAGAAGCTCAACGAGGCCCTCATCGGCTCGCCCGTACTCACCTACCCAGACCCCTCTAAGCCTTTTATAAGAACATAAGAACATAAGAACGCAGGAGTCTGCAAGAGGCCGGTAGGCCTGTACGAGGCAGCTCCTTTGACCCTAAGCTCCCGTGTATCTAACCCCACCTAATATCGCTGTCCATGAATTTATCTAGTCTATTTTTGAATGTGACAATTGTATTGGCACTCACCACATGACTGCTAAGCCTATTCCACTCATCCACCACCCTGTTAGTAAACCAGTTTTTGCCTATGTCCCTGTTGAATCTGAATTTATCCAGTTTAAACCCGTTACTTCGTGTCCTACCCGGTTCTCTTACCAACAAAACCTTATGAATGTCTCCCTTATTAAAGCCCTTCATCCATTTATAAACCTCGATCATGTCTCCACGCACCCTTCGCCTTTCTAGAGAATGCAAGTTTAACTGTTTGAGTCTTTCCTCGTATGGCAAGTTTCTCAACCCCTGAATCATCTTAGTCATCCTCCTCTGCACCGATTCTAACATTTTGATATCCATTCTATAGTAGGGTGACCAGAACTGAACCGCATAGTCAAGATGAGGTCTAACTAATGCTAAATATAGTTTGAGGAAGACTTCGGGGCTTCTGTCGCTTACGCTCCTTGAAATAAATCCCAGTACCCTATTAGCTCGATTTCTAGCTTGAATGCATTGTGCCCTTGGACGGAGATCAGAGCTCACTAAGACCCCTAAATCCCTCTCGCACCCAGACCTACTTATGAGAGTGTCATTTAAGCAATAGTTATGTGAGGGGTTGTTCCTACCTACACTCAGTATTTCCCTACATTGAACTCCATCTGCCATTTATCCGCCCAGTCGTATAATCTGTTGAGTTCACCTTGGAGAATACTAGCGTCCTGATCCGACTCAATTACTCTACCGATCTTGGCTGAATCGACAGAGTAACACCACCGCGTTCAGGAGGACGCGAGTTCAATCCCCGCCCGGTGCCACCAAGCTGGGATTTTTCAGCCGCCGCCGAGTGGCTTAAAACTACCCACATGCTGTCCAGAAGACCACCTATCAACCCGGACTCTAGATTCTAGGATTAAAGATGAGCTCCGGGAGGGCAGCATGAGCCAATGCAAGATGGCGCCACTATAAACACTCGCCTGCGCCAGAACGGGCTGGGCCGACCATCAGGACCCACCGGGAAGAAGCCTTGGGCCGACCATCAAGCCCCACCGGTAAAAAGCCTACCGGCGCTATAGGCCGCGACGTAAAAAAAAAAAAAAAAAAAAAATTCCTGTGTCTAAGTCATTGATATAAATAATAAACAAAAGTGGACCTAATACCGAACCTTGTGGGACCCCACTCGTAACACATCCCCAGTCAGATCTTTTACACTTGATTTGCACTCTTTGCTTCCTATTGCTAAGCCACGCCTTGACCCAGTTCAAAACTTTACCCTCTACTCCGTGAGCCTGTAATTTAAGCAACAGTCGTTGGTGAGGAACTTTGTCAAACGCTTTACTAAAATCAAGATAGATTACATCATAATTTTCATCTCTGTCAACCGCCTCAAATACTTTATTGTAGAAGGACAAGAGATTGGTGAGGCATGACCTACCTTTTGTGAACCCATGCTGCGAGTCGTGAATTAAGCTATGTTTCTCTAAATGCTCCCGATTGGATTGTGATGCCAGTGATGAGGGGATTGGTGGAGTGCTGTCCCAGGCATGTGCCGACATGGAACGGGTTGTGGCCTATTTCAGCAAGAAGCTCACCCCAGCCGAGAAAAACTATTGCGTGACCCGGAAAGAACTCCTGGCAGTAGTCAAAAGCCTTGACTTTTTCCATACTTACCTGTACGGTGCAACTTTCACCATCCGCACGGATCACGCTGCATTGCGGTGGTTGAAGTCACTGAAAAACCCTGAGGGCCGGCTTGCTCGCTGGATAGGTAAACTAGAGCAGCATCACTACACTATTGTGCACCGATCTGGGCTAACACACGATAACGCGGACAGCTTGAACCGGCGCCCCTGCCTACCTGAGTGTCAACATTGCCTCCAGAGGGAAAGCGTCCAGAATATGTGCCGCCGCACTACAGTGGAACAGACAGCGGAAGTGCCATGGGAAGACTTGGGAAAACTGCAGTGGGAGGACCGAGATCTGAGACCAATTATGGAGTGGCTGAGTCAATCGTCAACGCGACCTGGGTGGGAAGTAATCTCGAGAGAAAGCCCTACCACCAAGAATTACTGGACTCAGTGGGACACTCTTCGGATGGACAACGGGGTGTTGCAGCGACGCTGGGTCTCTCATGATGGTCTTGACCACTACTGGTCCACGGTGCTACCTATGAAGTCCTGGGAAGGCGTCTTGAAAGAAATGCACGACAGCATCACCAGCGGACACCTTGGGATAAAGAAGACACTGAGTCGCCTGCGCCAAAGGTTCTACTGGGTTGGCATGAGGAAGGACGTGGAAGAATGGTGTCACGCGTGTGAGGTGTGCTGTGCAAAGAAGGGCCCCAAGAAGCGTCACCGTGCCCCATTGCAACTATACCAGGTTGGAGCCCCCATGGAACGGGTGGCAGTGGATATAGCAGGACCCTTGCCTCTGTTGACGAACGGAAATAGGTACATCTGTGTCACAATGGATTACTTCACCAAATGGCCGAAGCCTACGCCATCCCTGACCAGAAAGCCACTACCATCGCTAAGGTATTGGTGGAGGAGTTCTGTCGCTTCGGTGTGCCTAACGAGCTCCATTCCGACCAGGGAAGGAATTTTGAGTCAACAGTCCTTGCTGAGTGCTGCAAGCTTCTGGGTATCGAGAAGACCCGGACCACTCCTCTGCACCCACAGTCAGATGGAATGGTGGAGAGGTTTAATTGGACGTTGGGCCAGGAGTTGGCCAAGCAGTGCAACAATGATCAGTCTTCATGGGATCAGAAGCTGCCTGCGCTCCTCATGGCCTACAGGTCTGCCGCCCACGAGACTACGGGTATTCACCGGCAAAGCTGATGTTTGGACGTGAGCTGCGATTGCCGGTGGACCTACTGACAGGAAGGCCTCCTGGGGAAAGCCTTCCAAGGGACGCCTCCAGTTTTGCCCGTCAACTAGAGGAACGGCTGGAAGAGGTGCACCATCAAGTCCGTGGTGCCTTGAAGTTCTCCGGGGAGGCCATGAAGCGCGGTTACAATATGAGGGCAAGCCACGTTGACTTCAAGGAAGGAGACCAAGTTTGGCTTTACAACCCGCAAAGGAAGAAAGGACAGTCTCCGAAGTTACAGAGCCCCTGGGAAGGCCCTTATACAATGCTAGAACGCCTCTCCGACGTGACTTACCGAATCCGGAGAACGGAAAGGACCAAGCCAAAAGTTGTCCACGTCAACCGCCTATGGAGGTACCACGGTCCGGGAAACTACACCTGGAACAACTACAGACACCCAGCAGCCGACGAAAACGCAAGGAACGTCCAGGACCGAGAGGAGGTCGACGACGACATAGGTCTTCTGGACCTTTCAGCCGAGGGAGATAACCTCCGGCTTCGGCAGATGTTCCAGGGACACCCCAAGAAGCGGACGACGACGAGGCGCACCAGGAGACAGACGCGCAGGAGGCACCGAACAGAAGACAGAGACAACGCAGGCGTCCACAGCGATACGACGATTATTATGTTTTTGATTAATTCTCTTATGTTTGTATATAGTTAAGTGTGTGATCGGGACGATCACAATTAAGAGGGGGGGATAGTGTTGTGGTGGAAGCTTCCCCCGGCGTCCATGGGCCTCAAGAAGGCTCCGGGAGGAGCGAGCAGGGGGGCGGGGAGCAAGGCGAGCCGTCCGCACCCCGCGGGGCGCGGCCAGACGCCAGGCGGGAATTTTTTTTTTTTTTTTTTTTTTTTTTTTTTTTCTACAACAAAGGAGGCAGCTCAAGGGCACACAAAAAAAAAGAAAATAATAATAAAAAAAAAGCCCGCTACTCGCTGCTCCTAAAAAAAGAAACAAAAGAGGTGGCCGAAAGCAAGGTCAAATACGACAGGAGAGATGTCCTGATACCCTCCTCTTGAAAGAGTTCAAGTCGTAGGCAGGAGGAAATACAGATGAAGGAAGATTGTTCCAGAGTTTACCAGCGTGAGGGATGAAAGAGTGAAGATGCTGGTTAACTCTTGCATAAGTGTTGCCAACTCGCATATATTTTTGCTACATGTTCTTGTATGATCTAAAATATACTGTAACATTCTAGACTGTACTGTTCTGGATATATATAGGAGAAGAGGGCGAGAGAGGCCCAGTCCCAGTCATAGTAAGCTAGTGGTCAGTGAAGAGTCAGAGTGAAGTGTACTACTAAGGAAGAATATTAAACTACAGAAGTTGTGCAAGGTGTTTACATATCTCCCTCCCACGAAGTCTCCTGACGGCGACACGGAACCCAAGTAACACGTCCGGCATAACAATATATTTGTAGCCCAATCGAGCAACTTTTCGCTGGATTGGCTACCCTGCTTATTAGTGCGTACGAATAGGACAATAGGTCCTCACCCCGCTCGGTAGCCAGTTTCTGCTTGCTTGTGATAGTGAGTTAACGTGATTTTTCGAGTTCTCGCGCGTTCGGATCGCTGCGCTCCCCTCAGCCTGACGAGCACAATGTTCTCTCTCCTCTCTCACCACGCAACGTAATGGTTTGGGGCGGAGTGAGAAGACCTACTAGGGGCCGCTTTCACAGTCACTTTGTTTGTTTTGATCGTTACCAATGGCGGCGATCGCCGTTGTATTTCCACGTAAATCTGGCCGATGGGGTAGTGGCGGCTGCGGGGTTAGCCTAGCCCCGCACCTTGCCACACACTCTCAACACCTCTCGCTTCCTCTGCAGCCGCCACCAGGATCAAAGGACACAGGGTCTACCGGAGAGCGCGTCAAATTATGAATCATCTGGCGCATGACGTCATCAGGTGGAATGTTGGTGGGTTCAGCTATGGTGTACGCCTCGATCAGTAGCCAGCCGGAAGCGGTGTGTACGGGTTGCTTGTTCTTGTCAAATCACAATGCCTTGCAGTTGTTAAGTATCTGGCTGCAAGTCTGTAAGTAGGCTATTTAACACTCTAAGAAAGCATGTGCCCCTTAGTCTGTTTAGGTCAGGGGTGTTCAAACTTTTTTTCACAGAGGGCCATATGCGGATAATAAACAAAGGGTCGGGCCACTCAGTATATTTACAGATGGAGATAGATTTTAGAGTTTATAGTTTTACAGGAACTACCACGTGTAGGTCAACTGGACTCTTGCAGATTCCTTATATATTTTCTTATGTATGTATTTTTTTAATTTTTTTTAAGGAATGTAAGTAGATATAGGCAAGTGTACCTTTAAAGGAATATTTTCAATAATGTCTTATTTTATTTATGTATGAAGGATAAACTATTGAATCCTATTGCAAGAGGATCGAGTAGCATCATGCTCATTAGAGAGGATTTGAATGTAAGCTTATAGTTTTCATTGTAGTTATTATTATTACACAGCAAGATGTGAGCCGTTACAAAGGCAATCCCACGCTTAATACTGTGAGCCATAACAAAGGGACAGGCAGTCATTATTCTTAGATTTAAGGTTTAAGCTCTCCCATTGTGGCCAAAAAGGTATTTAGCATGTTTGTACTATTATACTGTGTCTAGAATATGCATATATAGACAGTCAAGTGAATTATAGTGTGTATAAGCAATAAACATTACCTAAAAATGTGTGCACGTAATTTCTTTGTGTGTTAAATTCACTACAGAAACCTATAGAAGATACGATATTTGTCAATCAAAGACAAAGACAATGAAAGCCTGTTTAGATTTTATTTGAGTTACCGCTCGACGTAAATACTTTCGATTATATTTGCGTTACCGTTCGACGTGAATACTTTTGTTTTCAATTTCATCTCTAATCGCTCCACCTGCTGACGTCATTTTCTGCGCGCTGGTTGACCCACTGTCCTTTGATCCTGGCCGCCACTACCCCATCGGCCAGTTTCACGTGGAAAACTATAACGTCGATCGCCGCCATTGGTACCGATCAAAACAAACAAAGCGACTGTGAAAACGGCCCCTAGACACCTTGGTGTGGCGGGTGGTGTTAGCAGCTTACGCTGCAGCAATCCGTCGCCACAGCCACGCCGCGCGCACGAACACATACGCTCTCCAGCACGGAAAATTACTCCACTTAGGCCCGTACCAAGAGTCATGAAGGTCGAGCCGCGTACCTTCCCTTCGACAATGTAGGCACGGCCTCAGACCGTGCCTTCAATCCTTACCACAAGTCACTCGGGAAGGTATATGCACATACACACACTCAGCCTACTTTTCACCTACCTTTTCACGCAGACACATGCAAACACACAGTGCTATTCATGGAGATATGATACATCCATGGTGCTATTACAGCCATAATATTGTCCGTTTCATTCCGTCTGTCCACTCGTGAACGTAGATGTGGCATCTGCGCATTGTGAGTTTGTGATTGCGTGAAGATCATTTGAATGTTTGTGTATCCAAAAAATCCTTAAACCATCGTATATGAACCGCAAACAGAAGATTTGCATCGATAATATACCATACAGGAACACGAAGAAACAACTTTGTATATCAAACAGTATAGTTTGATCATACACGAACGATCTACAGCCTTTCAGATACTCATATTTCATCTCATTAAGGGATATAAAGTGACATACGACTCTGCAAGTGTCTATACTCAAGGAATTTTGATGTTGCATGTATAAATAACATGGGTAGCCTAATATATTCGAAATAGCCTAGCATCGCATTCAACAGTTATTATTTATTATTTCATGTATTTTTTTCCATTATTAATAGTTATTTGCATGCAGTAAATTATTAAGATACCCTTTGTTTGCACTTGCAGAGCCAGATGTCTTAACTGAAATGAGAAAGAATTTGAAAACCCATAGATCGTTGGAGAATGTGAGCCACGAAGGTTCCCGCCTGGCTGGTACCTCTGTGCTTTGAAGGCGCGTGCTGTTGTTGTAAACAAGAAAAACATATTCGCTGCAACTATAATATATGACTTTCCAATTAGGGAAAATATTTTCTCAGGTTGTTGTAACTGAACCGCAACTATGTCACGCCAAATTTGGAAAATAAACATTTTTCATCGAAGGTCTGAGGGAAGACACGGGGTAGACCGTGAATTCCCTTCGTCTCTCCCGCAGACCTTCGATGTTCGTCGCTAAACCTTCGTGACTCTTGGTACGGGCCTTATACTCGTCATGTCTCAGCACGCACGCAGCGCAGAGACTTCTGGTTGGTCTCATTCGAAAGAGGAAAACTTGAAGGAAAGGAATGATGTATTTTGAAGTCAGTACAATCAGTGGCGTACCGAGGGGTGGGGGGGGGGGGGGCATGCGGCAATGGCCCCCCCTCTTTTGCCGAGAAAAAAAAATATTAATGAATAAATATTTATTACACAAAAATAATAGGAATTAGTGTTACGATTACGAATGTGTGTGTAGTTGAGAGCTCAGTGGCACCGAGTGACCGAGTTATTTACCGTTTGGTTTGGTTTTGAGTTAATTAATGGAAGGATATAATGTGTGCTAT
Organism: Eriocheir sinensis; assembly: GCF_024679095.1. Classification (NCBI taxonomy): domain Eukaryota; kingdom Metazoa; phylum Arthropoda; class Malacostraca; order Decapoda; family Varunidae; genus Eriocheir; species Eriocheir sinensis. The sequence goes on along the minus strand of NW_026111161.1, from coordinate 190,403 downwards.
GAGTGAAAAAAAGTAAAGTGATAAAATTATGGTTTCATAAAATTGTGTGATAAGTGCAATGTCAATTTGTCAACAGAGCGGTTGAGGGGTGTTTTTAGAGGGAGCGGGATGGGGGAGCGGCTCAGGAGTCAGGAAGAAGAGGTGAGGGATACGAGACGGACGGCACGGGCAGAGAGCACGCAAGTCTTAAGAGTAAGCCTTCTTTCCTCTCATATTTACTTGATTTCAGGTGTAAGGTGCTGTCAAAGTGATTGGAGGACTATATATTTATACCCTAGAGGCACCAAGCGAACTTGTCTGGTTACAGTGGTATGTAATATGCTTCTGTACTTTGACGGGGAGAGTGGCAGGCGACGCGAGACGCGTATGAGACCTGTGAAGTCGACCTTTGCCGCTTTATTACCACCTTTAATGACCGTTTTGTGCTTGACCGTGGACAGTGTAGAGTGGCCGAGTATAACTATTGTATGTTCAGCACCTGAACAATGGACCTGCTGAGTTGAATAAGAGCAGGTGATCTATTTTGAGAAACATTCCTTGACGACGTAGGCTCACGTGGCCGTATACAGTATTCATGTTATTCGTATAATATTTTCTGACCATAAATTCCAAATTTTTTAAAATCATGATTGGTAAACTTCACTTTCTTTTGATGTAGTACTATTTTCTATGGCGTGTGTCATTTCTTGAATTCACGCAGGCTTGGGATTTGTGCCTTTCCATTCTCTACATATTTCCTCCTTGCCCATGAAATGGCGGAAAACACGTCACTTTATCTGGTGTAAGAAAAGTCACCACTGACTCAACTGATGCCCCGGACAATTCAGTTAATTAGGTAGGTACATAATGATGAAATAATGAATAAGAGTAATTACTGCAAAACACGGTGGGTGAAGAATCAGTAGGCAGTTAAGCCTAATCTTCAGTGAAGTATATCCTGCAGTAGTGGCATTACTTGACGGTTTATCAACGAACAAGGACTCTGAATTAAGTAATTGGACAAGCAACTGCTTTCAAGAAAGCAATAAGTGACCCAGGTTTTCTCATGGGTTTGGAAGTGCTCACCTCAGTTCTAAGTGTCACTAAACCCTTGCCAGAGAAGCTGCAGGGGTCACAACAAAAACTGATGGATGCTCTTGGAAATGTACATAGCTGCATAGATGTACTTCAGTCTTATCGTGATGGAGATAAGTTCAACCAACTTTTTGCCCAAGCAGAGGAAAGGTACGGAGATATCATCCAGAAGCCTTGAGCAGTCAGTGGCTGTCAGAAACATAAGGCTAACCCTCAATCAGCAACTCCACAGGACTACTAACGAGGAGCTATTTTTCTCACATTTTTGGACTCTATGCTGACACAACTCAGGGAAGGTTTGCATCTGAACATGATAGGAGTCTTGTTGGGAAATCTTGTTCCCTCTCTTTCAGTTGATAATGATTTTAATGAACTGAAGGAGGCAGTTGAATTTAATGGAAAATTTCTTGGTGATGCAGATCTCATTGAAGCTGAATATCTATGGTGGCAAAGTTATTGGAAGCATCATGAATCTCATGAGAGGCCAAAGGAAGTTCTTCAGAGACGAGACATTGGCATGTGCCAAAAAATTGGGCACAACCAAATCTTTCCATCTTATTGCAGATTTTTCAACTCTACCTGTCAGGTCTTCCACCAATGAGCGATTCCTTAGTGTCCTTAAATTGCTTAAAACATACCTTAGGAACACCATAAAATAAATCATGATCAGTGACAATGACCTAAATTTTGATCATGATGAAGCCCTTGATGAATTTGCACGCAAGAACAGACACCCAAATTTGAGGTAAACCAGTTTCAATGTATTGTTGTTAACGGTGACTAATTCATTTAGTTAATTCTTATTTTATATTCATAAACTACTTGACCCGCTTTCCATGTATTTTGTAAAAATTATGTATTTCAGCAGCAGCCTGTATAAACGAGGACTACACAACATGTATGAATATAACTTTTTGATCCTTGCCAGTATATTACTTTTTTATCTGAACATGTAGTTCTAAAGTGTTGTTTTGAGGGTAAATCTTTGCATTGCAAATTACAGAAATGAACAAGAGTAAAAGCAATGTTCGCTCAAGTAACAAAATAAATACGTTTCAAATTATTTAAATCCCCCAGATTTATGTTGTACTTATATACTACCAACAAATTTCTAAAATATACAATGTATGTATATGTATGTATCAATGCATGTATTTATAAAAAAAAAAGATTTAGCCTAACGATCTAACCCAAATACCCAAGCTGTATGCGATCCCTGCACTTGGAAAAAAATTCTGGACGCAGAAAATAAATATATATATATATATATATATATATATATATATATATATATATATATATATATATATATATATATATATATATATATATATATATACACCCCCACAACCATATATTAGCCCCCCCCCCCCCTTTTCAATTTTCTGGGTACACCACTACAATTTATTGGTTAAGAGTGAGCACGGTGGGAAATATAGTGAAAATCAGCAATTTCCACTCACCCAGCCGTAGTATAGAGGGGTTGCACATGTCGTCATCAGCAGCGATCAGCTGATCACTTCTCAGCTGCCCCGCAAAGGCCCGCCATTTTGGGAGGCACATATTTACCGTAAGAGAGCTTATCAGCTTTTCCCCGCCATGTTACTGTGTTGGTGTTTGTGTCCATCTATTACTGTGTTGGTGTGTGTGTTAGTGTCCATCTATTACTGTGTGGGTGTGGGTGTTAGTGTTCATCTGTTACTTGAGGGTGTGGGTGTTAGTGGCCCATCTATTACTTGAGGGTGTGGGTGTTAGTGTTCATCTGTTACTTGAGGGTGTGGGTGTTAGTGGCCCATCTATTACTGTGTGGGTGGGTGTGTTATTGGCTCATCAATATATTACAGTGTGGGGGAGGGTGTTAGTGTCCATCTATTACTGTGTGGGTGGGTGTGTTATTGGCTCATCAATATATTACAGTGTGGGGGAGGGTGTCAGTGTCCATCTATTACTGTGTGGGTGGGTGTGTTATTGGCTCATCAATATATTACAGTGTGGGGGAGGGTCTTAGTGTCCATCTATTACTGTGTGGGTGGGTGTGTTATTGGCTCATCAATATATTACAGTGTGGGGGAGGGTGTTAGTGTCCATCTATTACTGTGGGTGTGGGTGTGTTAGTGGCCCATCTGTTACTGTGTGGATGTGGGTGTTAGTGTTCATCTATTACTGTGTAGGTGTGGGTATTAGTTTACCGTTGACCGTTGATGAGGTTTCAGGCCCTGCTCCGGCGCTGATGCAGCGCTCCTGTGAGGGCCGTCAACAATTTCAACGTTAGCCTCAATAATAGTCTTCAATGCACTTATTTTCAAATATCGTAGTGAGTGAGCGAGTGTCTTAATTTCTTTCACGAATAATATCACATACTCCATTCCTTCCATAGTACTTGCCATCACTACAAAAAAAAAAGGAAATGGGGACTGTCGGTTTCTCATTTGCGTGACCTAAATTTTCCTTCCTTCCCTCCCTTCCTTCTTTTCCACCTAATCCCTTCCTCCGTCCTCCTCCCCCCCCTTCCTCCTCCTCCTCCTCCTCTGCCGTGACCAGGAATCTGTGTTGTTGGGAAAATCACTTTGAGTCACATTTGCATGGCTAACAGAGCTGAGTGGCGGCGAAGGTGCGGATCAGGTGACAAGGGGTGGTGGGGGGAGAGAGAGAGAGAGAGAGAGAGAGTATCCATGTCACCGAAATATCCACTCGGGCACTCAGTGCCAGCCTCACTCGTGTGAGGAAGAAATGAGGGTCACCATGAGCGACTGGCTAGTATTGGTACCAGTACCGTACCGTATAGCTGATACCGATACCTGCCCACCCCTATTGTTGAGTAACGTGGGTTCTTTATTGTTGTTCAATTGGCGCGCGGGAAGAATTGAGCTCAGCTGTGTATTGCGCCGTGAGTCCAGTTGCATGAGACATATGGTGGCCACTCCGTAAAATGTTGCGTATAAGTGAAAAGTCATGTAAATTAAACATTTATTTGGATTTTGGACCCCGCGTTATTTAAAAAATGCGTAAAGCAAACTCGCGTAAATCGAGTTACCTGTAGTATCACAATTAAATATCCAACAATAATTTCCAGCACACTGAACATTCATCACACACAATTTATCTTTGAATACAGACACTGATTAACCCTTTCTGTATGGCGACACCGACATCGGCCTCATGAAGTGCCCAGTGCAATATATGGCGACGTCGGCGACGTAATTACATTTTGTTTTAGTTGTTCCTGAGTGATTCCGTATTCTGTTCTGACTATACCTAGAGACTCGGTATGTGATACAATGTCTTATTTGACTTTCAGTGTTATTGTGGTGTAATAACGTAAGTGTGTCTTGCGTGCATCTGTACTTGACAGTAACAATCAATTTTAACAGAAAATAACAAAAATAATGAGAAAGAAATGATATATCCGCATATCTGGAGTAGTGGAGTTCCTCTTCCATTGAGTTGCCAAGTGGCTGAGTAGTGAGTGCTTATCTCACCACCCCCCTCGGCTCAACGACGCAGCCTCCCCTCCCTGCCTCCCTTTCATCCTCCTGCTGTCTCTGTTCTCTTTCATTCTTCCTTCCTTCCTCCCTTCTACCTCCTCCCTCCAGGGTGTGTGTATTTACCTAGTTGTAATTTTACAGGGCCTGGGCTTACGCTTGTGTGGTCCCGTCTCCGTCTCCGTTTTCCCTTCTGGCAACTAGTTCCTTCTTCAGGTCATTGAAAATGTTCACAAATCTCCTCAAGTCCTCCCTCATACCCCTTACCTCCTCCTTTGAATCCTCTGCTTCTGTCTCTGATCGTCTCATTCGTGACCATAATCCCGGGGTGACATTTGGCCTGGCGAGAAACAGGAAAGCCCTCTGCCTCAAATATTTCTTCTTCATATCTCCTCGCCATTTTTGCCCAGGCAAGTTCAGCTGTGGCACTTTTCACTCACTTTGGCACAGTCCCCCCCAGACAAAACCTATCCTGAGGCCCTGACCCCACAATGTAGGTAAATTTGTCATGTTTCCTGGTCCTTCAAAATAGGCGGGAGAAGATTGGCAGCAACGGTTTGCGCTCCAACAGCTGACGACGGTTTGTGTGTCACAAAAATCCTTCTGCAGCCACCTCTGTGCAATTGGGGAAAGAATCTGTGAATGCAGGAGGACAGGTGTATTAACGATATTACTGGCTGGTCGTCAGTGCAAGGGGTGGCAATTCTCATCCGTTGTAACTCAAGGGCTACCTGTACATATATGGAAAACATTACATTCATGAATTCCAAAGTCTTCTTAATACTCCTCAAGCCATAAAGTATACATCAAAACAAATGACTGGAGTATAATTGTTTGATGGCACAAAACTTTAAGTATGTAGCAAACCCTTCCCTGAGAGGTACACACTTGCATGTACTGAACACTCCCCTGAGAGGTATCTGTGTGTACATTCTAAACACTGCTTGAGTCAGGACAAATTATCACGAGTGAAAAACTTTTGCTAAAACTTGAATCAGAGAAGACCAGCGGAGATGATGTTGACTCCAGCCTCTGCCTGACTCCTCTACTCTAAGCCCAATTAGTTGCCGCATCATAATAAAGGCACGGTGCTTATAGATGCATGATACGCTTTTACCATAACTCATGGTAATTTACCCATTACCATACACACACAACTTTACTATGCTTGGAATAATTTCCACAGGAGTGTTGGCGATGGTGGTGGCGGCAGTGACGGGCCCAGTGATCCTGCCCATCAAGCTCCTCATGGATGTTTTGGTGAGTGTTATGTAGGATGGAGTGAGTGTGTGTCTGTATTTACCCAGTTATGTAGTTGCCTAGTTGTGATTTACAGGACCGGAGGTATGCTCGTGCTGTCCCGTCTTTCCAACTACTTACGTCTAATTTGGCCTTAAATGCGCTTATTGACTTAGCCTGTACCACTTCCCTCTCCAGCCCATTCCAGACCCCAACACATCTCTGCGGGAAGCTGTTCTTCTTGATGTCTTCTACAATTTCCTTTTCTCAACAGTTTTCCATTTCCTCTTTAAGTTTCTCTCTTATCAAAAAGTCCTCTCCATCCAATTTCTCTAGACCATTCATCACCCTATACACTGCTGTTAAATTTCCTCTTTCTCTTCTACTTTCCAGTGTAGGGAGGGTCAGCCTCAGCAATCTTTCTTCATAAGGCTCAGCCTTGGTGCCATATTTGTTGCCGCTCTCTGTGTCCTCTCCAGTTTTCTAACGTGTTTCTTAAGTGATGGCGACCAAGCCACTGATGCATATTCTAGTCTAGGGCGTATCAAGGTCACAATTAATTTCCTTACCATGTCCTCATCAAGGAATGTGAACGCTGCTCTGATGTTCCTCAGCAGGTTGTATGTCTCAGCTGATATTTTATTCACATGTCTTTCTGGAGACAAGTTCTCTGTGATCATCGCTCCAAGGTCTTAATCCCTCGCCATATCGCGGTTCATTGTATCACGGATTTTTCACTATATCACGGAATTTTGCAGCTAATAGGTATTTTTATATATTTATTATTTCAAATATTTGTGCGGTAAAATAATCATTTTCTAGCCTAAAAAACGAAAACGATATAAATCAACTTGTCGGAACACACCTAAATAAGCACCTAAGTCACCCACCTATTTATTTATTTTTCCGTCACTGCCTATTGCGCCGTTCACTCCTCCCTACCTCTCTCTTCTTTTCCTGTTCCATTTTCTCCACTCATTTCCCTGTTTCCTCCTTTCTCACACCCTCTTATCTTTAGTCTTATCTCTCACTCTATCACTCTCTTCCTCCCTTTCTCCTTCCCCGTAGATTATATGAACACACACACATACACACATTCACTCACTCACTCACATGCATGCACACACACACACACACACACACACACACACACAAGTAATTGAAGCAATTCAGGAATAAGATCATGAGCTGGTAGGGGAGATCAAGGAAGTATTCAGGCTTGGGAAGTACAAGGAAGGAGCCCAACAACCAGTAAAAATTAGATTTAGGTCTCAAGCTGCTGCGGAAGAAGTGGTGGGAAAGGCATGGAAGTTAGCAAGAACAGAGGCCTACAAAAAAGTCTGGGTAAGAAAGGACACAAGTGTGGAGGAAAGGAACACGATAAGAGAATTGAAGAATCAAGCTAATGAAAAGAATGAAGGAAGATCAGAAGAGGAAAAAAGGAAGTTTTTCTGGAGAGTGATGGACATGGACCTAAGGAAGTGGTACAGAAGGGAAGAGGAGACAGCTTAAAGGTGGCATACACTAATGTGAACGGGTTAATATCCAGAAGAGGAAAAAAAGAAGTTTTTCTGGAGAGTGATGGACATGGACCTAAGGAAGTGGTACAGAAGGGAAGAGGAGACAGCTTGAAGGTGGCATACACTAATGTGAACGGGTTAATATCATCAATGTTAGAAATAGGAGATTACCTGAGCAAGGAAAAAACAGGTGTTATGGGGATTACGGAAACCAAATTGTCTGGCAGTATAGATCCATTCAACTTAGGGGATGGTAAATATAATGTATAGACAAGAAATAGAGAAAATAAACAAGAAGTGATGCTATTGATGAAAAAAGAACTGACTGTGGTGAGTGTCACCTATGGCGAAGGGAAACAGAGGTCTTAAATGTGGGACTAAGAATGCAGGGGAGGATGCAGAAATATTGTAGTGGTGTATGTCCCCCAAAAAAACAATTCATGGACAGAAGAATTGTTCAAGAAGAAGCTGGAAGACACATTGGATTCCCTAAGGAGATTGCTGGAAAAGGATAAGATCCTGATAATGGGGGATTTTAATTGTAAGGAAGTGTCATGGGAAAACTGGTCAACGGAAGGAAGTGAAGCTTCATGGGGGAACAAGGTTTTGGAATTGGTTATAGATAACGTCCTCACACAGTGGGTGGAGGAAAATACAAGATTCAGAGGAGAAGACAAGCCATCTAGATTGGACTTGATAATCACCAGGGAGCCGGATATCTTAGAGGAGATGAACTATAAGAGTCCTATAGGGAAGAGCGATCACGTACTTATTGAGTACATATTACGAGAAGGAGGTAAAATAATCAGGAATGAGGACTACAGGAAAGAATGATCCAACTTTAATAAGGCAAATTTTGAACAACTCAGGAAGGATTTTGAGGAAGCACAATGGGATACTTTTTTTGAGGCTGAAAATGTGGAGGAAAAATGGGCTATCTTCCTATGGATTTACAATGGAGTGGAAAAGTGGGTACCAAGGATGAAAGAAGGCCACAAATCAGGAGAAGAGTGGTACAATAGAAAGTGTGTAGACGCCAAGCAGGAAATGGAGAAAAAATAGGAGGATGGATCTATGGAATGAGTACACACAATGATGCAGAGATGCCTCAAGGGATTTACTCAAAATCCAAATGAATCTTTCCATGGTAGAGTATGGCTCTATTGCCCCAAACACATCTCTGCTTCAATGCTGAATTCAATGCTGGGTATGTGGATGCCAACACTTATCCACGTATGGGAGTTCCACTCACTTCCACAATGAGGAAGTATCTAGAAATGAAGGATGCTGCAATGGACATCCCTCTAAAGAAGAAGATGAGAGATGAGCGCCTCCAGAGGGACCTCGACTACGTGCCAGGGGGCCACTGACGTGTCAGCCTTCAGCGGAAATTGCCGTTTTCTCGTTTGGTAAGTTATCAACATTCAAGTAAAGATTTCTCTTATTTTTTGACCGATTTCCATGATTCGTGCAGCAAATTGTTTGTAAATAAAAACACTACGCACGTGACAGAGTACATTTTGCATTTTTATCAAGATTATTATGTCAGTAATTATTTAAAATACAGTAAATGAGATTTTTTTGGATAGTAGGAAAAAGTACATATAACAATAATATGGATAATGATAAGAAAAAAGTGGGTAGTCAGCCTTTTACTTTAACCATTTGAGGATCACAGTAAACTTTTTGGGACTGAATCTGATCATTGGTATTTGTGTCATCTTTAAAAAAAACATTGTTGCAGATGTCAACTTCACCCCCAGACAACCCCATTCAGCAAGAAAAACACCTTCTAAATAAACCTGAATTCACACTATAACGTTTTCTTTAATTTCCACGTATTTTCCCTACCAGGGCCCTTAAGGAAAAGTTGGATAAGAGCGGATATGGAGACGGGACAGCGCGAGTATAGCTCTTTTCCCGTATGTCACAACTAGGTAAATACACACACACACACACACACACACACAGGTCAGAACAGGAGAAAAGGAAGTTTTTCTGGAGAGTGATGGACATGGACCTAAGGAAGTGGTACAGAAGGGAAGAGGAGACAGCTTGAAGGTGGCATACACTAATGTGAACAGGTTAATATCATCAATGTTAGAAATAGGAGATTACCTGAGCCTGAGCAAGGAAAAAACAGGTGTTATGGGGATTATGGAAACCAAATTGTCTGGTAGTATAGATGCATTTATCATAGGGGATGGTAAATATAATGTATGGATGAGAAATAGAGAAAATAAACAAGAAGTGATGCTATTGATGAAAAAGAATTGACTGTGGAGGGGGTCACCTATGGCGAAGGGGAAGCGGAGGTCTTAAATGTGGGACTAAGAATGCAGGGGAGGATGCAGAAATATTGTAGTGGTGTATGTCCCTCCAAAAAAACAATTCATGGACAGAGGAATTGTACAAGAAGAAGCTGGAAGACACATTGGATTCCCTAAGGAGATTGCTGGAAAAGGATAAGATTCTGATAATGGGGGATTTTAATTGTAAGGAAGTGTCATGGGAAAACTGGTCAACGGAAGGAAGTGAAGCTTCATGGGGGAACAAGGTTTTGGAATTGGTTATAGATAACGTCCTCACACAGTGGGTGGAGGAAAATACAAGATTCAGAGGAGAAGACGAGCCATCTAGATTGGACTTGATAATCACCAGGGAGCCGGATATCTTAGAGGAGATGAACTATAAGAGCCCTATAGGGAAGAGCGATCACGTACTTATCGAGTACATATTACGAGAAGGAGGTAAAATAATCAGGAATGAGGACTACAGGAAAGAATGGTTTAACTTTAATAAGGCAAATTTTGAACAACTTGGGGAACATTTTGAGGAAGCACAATGGGATACTTTTTTTGAGGCTGATAATGTGGAGGAAAAATGGGCTATCTTTCTATGGATTTACAATGAAGGAGTGGAAAAGTGGGTACCAAGGATGAAAGAAGGCCGGAAATCAAGAGAAGAGTGGTACAATAGAAAGTGTGTAGATGCCAAGCAGGAAAAGGAGAAGGCATGGAACAAATGGAGAAAAAATAGGAGGATGGATCTATGGAATGAGTACAAAAGGAAGAGGAATGCTTATGTCAAAGTAGGAAGAGAAGAAAAAAGGAATTTTGAGAAAAATATTGTAGATAAGTGCAAAGACCAGCCAAAACTGTTTTATAAGTTCATAAATGGAAAGTTGAAAAATAGAGATGTGATTCAGAAAGTTAAAGTTAATGGTGAAACTTTTGATAGTATAAGTGAAATAGTAGAAGTGATGAATAATTGTTTGCAAACAGTGTTCACAAGGGAGAGTGAGTTTGAAGGTGTAGATGCAGTGCCGGGGAATAGAGTGGGTCTGGAGAGAATACACACATCACCAGATGAAGTTAGGAAATTATTGGAAGAACTGGATGCCCCGATGGGGCCTGATGGTCGGCCCAGCCCGTTCTGGCGCAGGCGAGTGTTTTATAGTGGCGCCATCTTGCGTTGGCTCATGCTGCCCTCCCAGAGCTCATCTTTAATCCTAGAAGCTAGAGTCCGGGTTGATAGGTGGTCTTCTGGATGGTCTATCAAATTGGGTGCTAAAAGAGTGTAACCAGCAAATAGCTGGAAAGTTGAGCAACTTGATTAATGTCTCACTAGCACAAGGGAAGGTACCAAGAGACTGGAAGAGGGCTAACATCGTCCCAATACATAAAGGAGGAAGTAAGGAAGATCCGTTGAACTATAGGCCAGTGTCATTAACAAGTGTAGTAGCAAAGATGTGTGAGAAAATTATAAAAAACAGATGGGTGGAGTATTTAGAAAGCAACAGTATATTAACAAATAGTCAATTCGGATTCAGAGGAGGGTGATCTTGTGTAACTAATCTGATAAGCTTCTATTCAAGAGTAATTGATATAATACAGGAAAGGGACGGTTGGGCAGATGTGTGTATCTGGACTTAAAGAAGGCATCTGATAAAGTACCACACAAGCGATTAATATGGAAACTTAATCATGTTGGAGGTCTGGGTGGTTCAATATTGGATTGGATTGTGGACTTTTTGACGAAGAGAGAAATGAGAACAGTAATCAGGAATAATAAATCAAGCTGGATGGAAGTGACCAGTGGAGTCCCCCAAGGATCGGTGTTGGCTCCGATTATGTTTGTAACTTATATTAATGGCATGACAGAAGGGGTGACAAGCTATATGAATATGTTTGCTGATGATGCTGAAATAATGAGGAGGGTGGCTAATGAAGAAGACTGTGTAGCCCTGAGCCAAGATCTCGATAGAATAAGTGAATGGTCACGCAAATGGGAAATGACATTCAGTACAAAGAAATGCAGCGTGATGGAGTTTGGTAAGAGCAGTAGACAAATATCGGGGAATTACTTTCTGAGTAATGAAAGAATCATGAAAAAAAACAGAGGAAAAAGATCTGTGAGTGACAATAACAGACAAGTTATCCTTTGGAAAACATATAAATAGGATAACTGGGGAAACATACAATCTTCTTAGAAACATAAAAGCAGCATTTACATATCTAGACAAAGAAATGGTGAGGAAACTAATAACATCGATGATACATATGAGACTGGAATATGCAGCATTAGTGTGGTCACCTAGATTGAAGAAAGAAATTAGAAAGTTGGAAAGAATACAAAGAGCAGCGACTAAATTACCAGAAACTCTGAGAGAACGTACTTATGAAGAAAGACTGGAGAAATTGGGACTAACAACACTGGAGAGCAGAAGAGAGAGAGGGGACCTAATAGCATTGTACAGGATACAAGAGGGATTGGAGAAATTGGACAGGGAAGACCTAGTGATACGTGACAGAAGTGTAACAAGAGGCAATGGTAAGAAATTGAAAAAGAGTGACTGTAGGAGAGACATCAAGAAATACAGATTTCCATACAGAAGCATAACAACATGGAACGAACTTGACGAGGAGACTGTGTGCAAAAACGATTCATGAATTTAAAGCCAAACTGGATAATAAGTGATAATAAGTTCCTCACCAACGACTGTTGCTTAAATTACAGGCTCACGGAGTAGAGGGTAAAGTTTTGAACCGGGTCAAGGCGTGGCTTAGCAATAGGAAGCAAAGAGTGCAAATCAATGGTAAAAGATCTGACTGGGGATGTGTTACGAGTGGGGTCCCACAAGGTTCGTTATTAGGTCCACTTTTGTTTATTATTTACATCAATGACTTAGATACAGGAATTAGTAGTGATGTTAGTAAATTTGCAGATGATACCAAGATTGGTAGAGTAATTGAGTCGGATCAGGACGCTAGTATTCTCCAAGGTGAACTCAACAGATTGTATGACTGGGCGGATAAATGGCAGATGGAGTTCAACGTAGGGAAGTGCAGTATTCTGAGTGTAGGTAGGAACAACCCCTCACATAACTATTGCTTAAATGACACTCTCATAAGTAGGTCTGGGTGCGAGAGGGATTTAGGGGTCTTAGTGAGCTCTGATCTCCATCCAAGGGCACAATGCATTCAAGCTAGAAATCGAGCTAATAGGGTACTGGGATTTATTTCAAGGAGCGTAAGCAACAGAAGCCCCGAAGTCTTCCTCAAACTATATTTAGCATTAGTTAGACCTCATCTTGACTATGCGGTTCAGTTCTGGTCACCTTACTATAGAATGGATATCAAAATGTTAGAATCGGTGCAGAGGAGGATGACTAAGATGATTCAGGGGTTGAGAAACTTGCCATACGAGGGAAGACTCAAACAGTTAAACTTGCATTCTCTAGAAAGGCGAAGGGTGCGTGGAGACATGATTGAGGTTTATAAATGGATGAAGGGCTTTAATAAGGGAGAAATTCATAAGGTTTTGTTGATAAGAGAACCGGGTAGGACACGAAGTAATGGGTTTAAACTGGATAAATTCAGATTCAACAGGGACATAGGCAAAAATTGGTTTACTAACAGGGTGGTGGATGAGTGGAATAGGCTTAGCAGTCATGTGGTGAGTGCCAATACAATTGTCACATTCAAAAATAGACTAGATAAATTCATGGACAGCGATATTAGGTGGGGTTAGATACACGGGAGCTTAGGGTCAAAGGAGCTGCCTTGTACAGGCCTACCGGCCTCTTGTAGACTCCTGCATTCTTATGTTCTTATGTTCTTATGGAGACGATTCAGCACGAGCCTAGTACGGCTCTTTTCCTGTATTTCACAACTAGGTAAACACACACACACACATACACACAGAAGGGGAAATGGGAAGGGTGTGTGGAGGGAGGGGCAGAAATGAGTCATGTCATGTACTGACCAAAGCCCTGACCTGACTCTCCCTTAAGAACATAAGGAGACTGCAAGAGGCCGAATGGCCTTCACAGGTCAGCTCCAGATTCCCCCCACTACCACCTGTCATCCCTCTGCCACTCCCTCCCCACACCCTTCTCATTTCCCCTTCTGTGTGTGTGTCTGTATGTATTTACTTAGTTGTAGTTTTACAAGGCCTGGGCTTTACGCTCGTGTGGTCCCGTCTCCGTATCTACATTTATCCAACTTTTCCTTAAAGCTTTGTACACTCCTCGCCGATACTACGTCCTCACTTAGTCTTTTCCAGACCTCTATATTTCTTTGCGGAAAGCTATATTTCTTTATGTCTCTCAAGCATCTTCCCTTCCTCCATTTTTTACTGTCCTCGTGTGTGTGTGTGTGTGTGTGTGTGAGTGTGAGAGAGAGAGAGAGAGAGAGAGAGAGAGAGAGAGAGTATTCTATATCAGGAATAGCCTATCAGTAGCTTCTGTAAATATAACAAGAAAAGCTATGATTATACTACTATTATTTTTTATATGGTACAGCACTTCAAAATTCTCTCTCTCTCTCTCTCTCTCTCTCTCTCTCTCTCTCTCTCTCTCACACACACACACACACACACACACACACACACACACACACACACAAACACAAACACACACACACACACACACTTGTATGTATCTCTTATCATCATCGCTGTCTATTCTGTGCTGATTATTTTTCCTGAACAATAAAATTAACAGCAAGGTACATGATGCGTGTGTACGATAGTTTGGCGAGTGGAGATGTCTCCATTCTTTCTCCAAGCCTGTGACGAGCGAGAGAGAGAGAGAGTTACTTTTTTTTTTTTTTTTTTTTTTTTATTTCCACTAGCATCTTTTCACTCATTCTTCATTATTGATTTACACTATTGACTCGGTACCAGTACTAAGTGTTCATGAGTGTTATCGTTGTTCAGATAAGTGAGTACGATGCTGGATGTTAAAGGTGCGAAAATTTGAAAGCATCGGATCAGATTGGGTTAAGTAGCTTTCCATCCAGTTTTTCATAATCCCATTCAATCCTCCTTTATTCTCCAGCTTCCATAGTAGTCTTGTATGTGGAACTTTGTCAAACGCCTTCTTCAGGTCCAAGTAAACACAGTCAACCCATCCGTCCCTTTCCTGCATTTTGTCTGTCACTCTTGAGTAAAAGCTCAGTAAGTTTGTCACACATGAGCGCCCTTTTCTTCAGCCATACTGTTTACTTGTGATTATATTATGCTCTTCTTGAAATCTCGTCCATTGTTACTTTATCACTTTCTCACATATTTTACATACTACACTGGTCAATGATACAGGTCTGTAGTTCAGGGGTTCTTCCTTTTTTCCACTTTTGTATATAGGGACCACTTCAGCCCTCTGCCACTCCTTTGGTACTTACCAGTTGTTATTGAGCATTTAATGATGTCATATATCGGTCTAACCAGCTCATTTCTGCATTCTTTCAATATATACCCTGAGACTCCATCCAGTCCTACAGCTTTCCTCTCTTCCTGCTCCCCCAACAACTAATATATCTCCTCTTTATTTACTGTAACTTCTTCCATATGAATATTTATCTTGTTTTCTTGTGGCTCATTAAATATTGATTCATTAGTAAAAACTTGCTGGAATTTTTGTTTAGTAACTCCGCCATGTCTTTAGGTTCATCGATTGTCACATTCCCATCGCTCAGTCTTTCAATTGTTTCTCTTGGTTTAACCCTTTCATTGCTAAGCGCTCGCAATGAGACTATCCCCTCAGGCGCACTCGGGCACCCCAGTGGGGGAAGGGGATCTCTTTTAACCACTATATCTCAAAAACTATTCATCACAGCTACAAAACAAAAACACCATTGGAAAGAGGAGGCCAAGATCTATACGAATCAGTAATGTAAGCCTCTCTTGCGAAAGTACAGGCACGTTCAGGGGGTGTTGCCTGTGAAGACATATATTTATATGTGTGCGACAGTCAGCCGTAAGGCAACTACTGTAGGTCTCTTGATGATGGGGTGCTGGTAGGGCAGTATTGCCAACTGCAAAATTTACAACTATTTGGTCAAAATATCAGTCATGTGATAGGTGAAGCTATGCAAAAATGTCGCTATATTGGTCAACAATTAACATCCACCAGTTGCTCGTCCGTAGATTTTCCGCGCTGGGCTGACATGATTTTCCACCAAATTTAGTGAAGAACCCACTCAATTGGCAATCCTGTGTTGTGTTGTGAGAATTAGTGTTGGAACACTCTCATACACGGGAGATTTGAGTGCAGCTGGAGGTCGCAGCGAGCGTTTAGCGCCACCAGCAAATACGCCTAACGCCCGTTGCAAGCGTTTGGCAATGAAAGGGTTAATCTTACCATTTATGAATCTATAAAATAGTTTAGGTTGTTCCTTGCACTCTTCCACAATATCCTTTTCATATCCCTTTTCTTCTTCCTTCTTTATTTTCACGTATTCATTTCTCGATACCTTAAAAAACTTCTTTATTATTATTATTATTTATTTATTTATTTATTTATTTATTTTATTTTATTTTTTATTTTTTATTTTTTTTTCCCCTCAGCACACCTTGCATCAAACCAGCCCTTTTTTTCCTTTTTTTTTAGGCCTGTATTCTGGTACAAACTTCTTCACCCCTGTTTTATATGCCTCCATAAAAATATCATACTTTTCTTGCACTTCACTTGTTCCCATTAGCTCATCCCAGTCCAGCTCTCCGTAATATTTCCTAAGATTTTCCACGTCTGCCTTCCTATAGTTTAGCCTTTTCTTTAATATGATTCATCCTCTTCACTTCCTTCCTCCTCCATTTCTATCTCTATGAGTATGTGGTCACGCTTTCCCAGAAGGCATCCGTACCTTAATTCATCCTTCAAGTGTATTCCTCTTGTTAACCCCAGGTCCAGTCTCGCTGGTTCATCGTCACTTCAATATCTTGTTTTTCTTCACCCTTTGCATCATCAAGTTTTCCATCATCAATCTTAACAATCTTTCCCCCCATGCCATATCTCCACCACCGCTTTCAAACATCTCCCAATCTACCTCTTTACAATTAAAATCACCAACTAATACGTAGTACTCTTTTGTTTGCCTTGAGTATTCTACTTAAACTCTGAATGGTATCTTCAATCATGATTTCATGTTCTTTACTCCATGAGTTTGTTCTAGGTGGTACATACGCTGTTGTGATCGTCATCCTTTCTCTGTTTTTGTTCTCCAAATTTACACACTCACTATTTCTGCTTTTCCTTCTCCTTATACTACTGATTTTACTAATAACTCCTTCTTTGTCATTATCATCACTCCTCCACCACCTTTGCCCACTCTATCTTTCCTCCATACATTGTACTTTTATCAAACACTATTTGGATGTCTTCATTTAGTTTAGTTTGTTAGGCATACTATCATTGGCTCCTTCTCTTGTAGGTAGTCTTGTAATTCCAGCTTACTAGATATTAGTCCGTCTACACTTGTATACATTAGGGATGTACCAATACCAAACTTTTCACCGATACCGATACCCCAATATTTGACCGATACCGATACCTGTGCACTGTTTTATATATATATATATATATATATATATATATATATATATATATATATATATATATATATATATATATATATATATACCACAATTCCAGCAGCTAAAGGGCAATATCGAATGTTAAGAAGAAAAAAAAGACCCACGACTCGTTGTTCCACCATACGAGTAGGAGGGAAGAAAGCGAGGGAGGAGGCGCCACGTGAGGTCTAGTTGACTCAGCTAGGTTAGCTTTAACTTAATTGCCATACATTTAGACTGTGAAGAAATCCCCAGACCCTGGCAGCGTCCCCCGTTGCGGGGCGACTGTCTGACTGACTGAGGCAGGCAAATGAGGCGAGTGGAGGGGCTCCGCCAGTCCCGAGCCGAAGCTAATGAACCTGTATTGTACGCGTCCGTGGTAACAAAGGCTATACTGTATACTAAGTATTATATACTTGCATTCAAAGTAATATGAATCATCGTTTAAAGTGAGGAGAATTAAATCGCGGGAAATTCCAAACCATATAATAGACCTATCATGATACTAGATAATTACACTTTTCTAATACTTTTTCAACAATTTAAAAAATACAATTTCTATTGAACAAAATTATTTGCAACGAGTGACATGCGACGTACTAAACTCCTTCAAGTATCGATAATATCAGCAGAAAATCAGCTGATACCGATACCGATACTCTTAAAATGTGCCGATACCACCGACACCGATACCGATACATCGGTACATCCCTAGTATACATCACATTCAATCCCTTTATTGTGTTGATCTTGTCTAACTTTCGTTCTCTTTCATCTTCTCCCTTCTGTACCACTTTCTGACTCGATCTCCCATAACTCTTCAAAAAACACCACTTTTTCTTCTTCAGATCTTACATTATTTCTGTCTTTTGCCTCTGTTAGTAATTCATTCCATTTCTCCCTTTCTTCTTAATTTCTGTGTGTGTGTGTGTGTGTGTGTGTGTGTGTGTGTGTGTTCACCTATTTGTAGTCTACTGGGCCCGAGCTAAGCTCTAATAGTCCTGTCTCCATATCTACATTCATCCAGCCTTTCCTTCATTTGGTGGACACTGCTCGCCTCCACCACCTCTTCCCTCAAGCTCTTCCATGTATTTTCCTAGTTGTAATTTGACAGGGCCTGGGCTTACGCTCGTGTGGTCCCGTCTCCGTATCTATAATTATCCAACTTTTCCTTGAAACTTTGCACACTCATCGCCGATACTATTTCTTCACTTAATCTGTTCCAAACCTCTAATGCTTCTATGTGGAAAACCAGGGTTGGCACTTTAAACCAATAAAAAACCAGTGTTTTAAACCAACTAATAAAACCATTTTTTTTTCTTTTGTGTGTGTGTGTGTGTATCTTTGTTAGTTTCATCAGTATTGTGGTTTTAACTATATATAAAATCTTAATTATGTACAGCAGGGTTGGCAGTTTAAACCAGGGGTGTCAAACTCAAAACCCTTCGAGGGCCAATTCATACTCTGAAGTGCCGTCATGGGGGCCAACAAGGGTAGAAAATACATTGACAAGATTGAAGTTACCATGATACCGCGGGCCATTTATGACTATCCCGCGGGCCATGAGTTTGACACCCCTGGTTTCAACCAAAAACCCATCAATAAAACCAGTGGTTTTTTTAATCTTTTTTAGTTTCATCAGGTATTGTGGTTTTAATTTTTTATTATGCACAGTCATTTTACTAACACCAGGATGAAAATGTCAGTTGGTAAACTCAAATCTCTATTCAAGTGCTGTAACTTCAAAGTAACTGAAAACATAATTTAGTACATTATATAAATAAATATATTTGCCACTTCACTATACAGCAAATAAATTGTTTCAAAAAGATCCTTTCCAACCATGCTTACAGAAAAATACTGGTAGCTAAATTATGTGTAAATATATATGCAGTACAATACTTATTCATACTTACTGTTTTCTGAAACTTACTGAGCAAATGCATATAACATACAGTACTGCACTAAGCCACAGAAATCAGGTATGTGTAATTTATAATGGAGTACAACAAATTTATATTAATTCCTACAGAGCAGTTATGTATTTCATACAGTACTGCACTGATCCATACACACACACACACACAAAAAAAAAAAAAAAATGGTAGTTAAATTTCAGTGGCATACAAAACATTTATATTTGTAATATACAGGTATAGAAAGCAAAGAGCAAGTCTGTATTACTGAGCAGTAAGTGCATCACTGAGAAACCCAGCTTAACCTTGCATTATATTTTCCATAGGCCCATTTGAGCTGGGGCTATGATAGAAACAACACGAACAATACGCGTTATGCGGTGATCAGGAACTTTAGGTCCTGAAACGGTACCAAGAGGAACGGTACCCTCATCTGATGTGTATAATGCTTTTTTTTTATGTTTTATTCACTAGATATATCATAGAATCTGGTCAACGTCTTTGACTTTCAGCACCTTATTATGAATATAAATGAAATGATATTAAAAACACCCCTGAATATACCAAAAATTATGCCAAATGAGGTTAGGCATAAAACTAAATTTCCAGTATGCCAACCAGGCCTGGAATATACCAAATTGGCATAATTATGCCAAACCTGGCAACCCTGGGGGGAAGGGAAAGAGTGACTCACGATTCTAGTCATTCAGAGCTGCAAGCTGCGGTCGGGAGCAAGGTGCAAAGTGATAGTGTTGTGTACCGGTAGTGTATTACTGTAGCAGCGAGGTATAGTGTAGGGGCGGCGTCGTGAATGCAGTCATCACCGAGGGGGGGGGCACTGTCCTGGAAGCTGCAATGGTAATCGTCTCCTGAATAATTGCCAGGACCACTATTCTAATGATTTTCAGTCCTAGTGACTATTCTCATTAATAACTCAGAATAAGTATTACTTAGGTTCTAGCACAGTAGATATTAGATGCATGCTGTCCATGTTGCATGGTGACACTGGCGTCTGTGGACTGTAAATTGTACACACGTACAGTCTGTGTATGCTAAGGCGGCCATTGTTGTTCAGTCATCATAACAGTGCCCCTAACTCCGGGGAGCGCGATGCAGTGGTAGTATGCGGTGCGGGATATAGCCAGGAAAGCCCCCCCCCCCCCCTCTCTCTCTCTCTCTCTCTCTCTCTCTCTCTCTCTCTCACACACACACACACACACACACACAACTGTTTTTGTAGCATTCAATTGGAAAATTGGAAGAGGTCTTTCATGTTTTACTACTCTTTAACATTGCAATTAAAAAGCATGTTAGAGAAGCTGCATTTTGCCTCTTTTACAGACTGTATGAAGATCAAATGAATATATTGCTAAATCCATCTCTAAATCTATCTATAACTCCTTCTCAAACTCATATATGTATATACGGATAGAATTACTGGAATAAAAAAAACTGAAAAGCAAAAAAAAAAAGAATGTTGTTTAAACCCAAAAAAAATGGTTTAAACTTCTTCTGTTTTTTTTTTTTTTTTTTTCCAGACCTGTGGAAAACTATACTTTTTTTGAGTCACTCAAACAGGCTCCTTTATTTAGTTTATTTCCATGTCCTCTCAGCCCCTGCATTCTCACAGTAGAGAAGAGATCATCTCTATCCACCTCATCAAATTTATTTACCAACTTATGCAGTGTGATCAGATCTCCTCTCTCCCTTCTTTGTTCCAGTGACGTCAAGTCCATCTCCCTCAATCTGCCTTCATATGTCATATTCAAGAGTTCTGGGACCATTTTAGTTGCAATTCTCTGTATCCTTTCCAACTCTCTGATATCCTTTTTGTGAGGCGACCACACAACTGCAGCATATTCGAGTTTCGGTCTTATCAGTGTTGTTATTATTTTCTTCATAATTTCCTTGTCCATATAATGGAATGATACCCTTATATTTTGCTTCATCCTGTAGGTTTCTCTAAGTTACTTGTTTATGTGCTTTTCTGGGGATAGTGTGTCTTGCATCGTTACTCCCAAATCTTTTTATTCATGTACCACCTTAAAGTTTTCTTCTCCCATCCTGTATATATGTTTTCCTCACTCTTTTTTTACTTCTCATTTCCATAACATGACATTTATTTGCATTAAAATCCATCTCCCATAACTGGCTCCATCTATACACACTATCCAGGTCTTTTTGCAGTTCTTCAGAGTCTTTCTCCTTCTTCACTTTTCTTATTAACTTTGCATTGTCCACAAAAAGGCTCATATAACTTTTTATACCCATCGGCATATCATTATTATATATTATGAACATTATTGGTGCCAGAACTGAGCCTTGATTTCTCTTCTCTAATCACCGTTCTCATTTCTCTTCCTGTTAAATAATCCTTCATCCACTGTGTGTGTGTATTTACCTAGTTGTAGTTTTACAGGGCCTGGGCATTATGCTCGTGTGGTCCCGTCTCTGTATCTGCATTTGTCCAACTTATCTATAAAGCTTTGCACACTCCTCGCTGATACTATATCCTCGCTCAGACTGTTCCAAACCTCTACATTTCTTTGCGGGAAGCTATACTTCTTTGTGTCTCTCAAGCATCTCCCCCTTCTCAATTTTTTACTGTGTCCTCTTGTATTTCTGCTTATGTTTCCTTCTGTTAGTAGCAGTTCTTCATTATCTACTTCATCTATTTTGTTTAATAATTTATAAATTTGGATTAGGTCTCCCCTTTCTCTTCTTTGTTCCAGTGTTGTTAAGTTCATTTCCTTTAATCTTTCCTCGTATATTAATCCCTCCAACTCTGGGACCATTTTTGATGCCATCCTCTGTATTCTTTCTAGTTTCTTTATATGCTTCTTCTTATGGGGGGACCACACTACCTCTGCATATTCTAATTTTGGTCTAATCATGGTAGTGATTAGCCTTCTCATCATGTCCTTGTCCATGTAGTTAAATGCTACTCCAATATTTCTCACCAAGTTATATGTGTCTCTAAAGATCCGATTTATATGACTCTGGTTGATTATCTTCCCTCATCACTACTCCCAGATCTCTCTCTTCATGCACTTTTTTAATGTTTCACCATGTCCCATTTTGTATATCCAGATTGGTCTTGTTTCACTTTTACCCATTTCCATAACATGACATTTTTTCACATTAAATTCCATCTCCCAATCCATACTCCATTTCCAAATTTTGTATAGGTCTTCTTGCAATATTTCACAATCTTCTTTGTTTCTTATATGTTTTTGTAGTTTAGCGTTGTCAGCAAATAGGTTTATGTAGCTATTAACTCCTTCAGCCATGTCATTTACATATACCAGGAAGATTATCGGTGCTAATACTGAACCCTGTGGTACTCCGCTTTCTACATTTCTCCATTCTGATTTTATGTCCTTGACCACAGTTCTCATCTCCCTTCCCATTAGGTAGCTTGCCATCCATTTTTTCATATTTCCTTTCAATCCTCCTTTATTTTCCAGTTTCCATAATGGTCTTGTATGTGGAACTTTGTTAAAGGCCTTTTTCAAATCTAGATAAATACAATCAACCCATCCATCCCTTTCCTGTGTTCTGTCTGTCACTCTTGAGTAAAAACTGAGTAAGTTTGTAACACATGATCGGCCCTTTTGAAATCCATATTGTTTGCTGGTAATTAACTTATGCTCTTCTAGAAATTTAGTCCACTGCTTCTTTATTATTTTCTCACATATTTTGCACAAAACACTTGTCAGGGATATGGGTCTGTAGTTTGAAGGTTCATCTTTCCTTCCACTTTTATATATGGGGACCACTTCAGCCCTTCTCCACTCATTGGGCACTGTACCTGTTGCTACTGAGCATCTTATGATGTCGTATATTGGAACAATTAATTCATCTCTACATTTTTTTTAAATACACCCAGAGACTCCATCCGGTCCTACTGCTTTTCCCTCTTCTAGTTCTCCCAGTAATTTATAGATCTCTTCTTTGTTTACCATAATCTCTTCCATATGAACTTCTATTTTATTCTCTTGTGGCTCAATAAAGATTGTTTCTTTGGTAAAGACTTGCTGGAATTTTCTATTTAATAACTCTGCCATACCTTTAGGGTCATTGACTTCCACATTCCCGTCTCTCAGTCTTTCTATTGTTTCTTTCGGTTTAGTCTTCCCATTTATAAATCTGTAAAACAACTTGGGCTATTCTTTGCGTTTTTCCACAATATCCTTCTCATATCCCTTTTTTTCTTCTTTCCTTATTTTCACATATTCATTTCTCGCCATTCTGAAGTCTTCTTTGTTTCTTTGATTCTTCCTTCTTTTTAATCTTTTCCATGTTTTGTCCCTTTTTTCTTTTGTGTTTGCACATTTGGCACTAAACCAGTCCTTCCTACCCTTAACTTTGGGTCTGTATACGGGTACATAT
The DNA here is from genome assembly GCF_024679095.1 of Eriocheir sinensis. Taxonomy (NCBI): domain Eukaryota; kingdom Metazoa; phylum Arthropoda; class Malacostraca; order Decapoda; family Varunidae; genus Eriocheir; species Eriocheir sinensis. Next base: position 166,925 of record NW_026111161.1, on the reverse strand, counting down.
TTTTTGACACCGGTGTTATAGGCTTCCATAAAGATATACTTTTCTTGTACAGTAAAACCCCGATTATCCGAAAGCGGATTATCCGAAATTGATCTGGATAATGCAATTAAAATTTTTTTTTTTTCTATACTAAAACGTTATAAAACATCAAAAATAAATAAAAGTAACTACATATGTACTATATTAACACATTTAAAATTGATAAGAACAGTTAAAATGAATATGCTTTCTAATACGTATTGCCGAAATAGCTTGTAACGAATAGATCAATGTATTAGACAAAAAACATTAAACAAACTCTCAACAACACCACGTCCGCACCTTCGCCCCAGCAAGGACGTAGGTGCGGCGAACGAACAAACTACTGCACGACTACTCTCACACCGTACTCTCAAGACAACGACACAAACACGACTCCCCTCTCCACTCCATGCCACATTCCCCTTCCAACATACGAGTTGCGCGATAATATGAGTCATCATACTGTGTCTCCACCTGCACGATGCATCAAGGTCACACTTGCAAGCTTGCACAACCATTCACAATCGCACTCTGCAACATTCACAATTCAGATCTGCAACGCTCACAAGTATCAACATACACTGGTCCAGACAAGGAGACACACAGACAAACACACAATAAAACATTTACATCACATGTTTTAAGCGTACTACTTTGTTTAGCGTAGCGTGTGTTTGTTTGGTTTCATTGTTTACATCGTCAGTCGGCGGCAGTCGCAACGCCACAATGCCGACGATCAAAATGGCGGCCATAAATCCGGATTATCCGAAAAATCAGCTTATCCGAAAGAGGCTTCCCCCCTTCCATTTCGGATAATCGGGGTTTTACTGTACTTTATTTTTTCTCAGTAACTCATCCCATTCCACTTTCTCGTAAAACTCCCGAAGGTTTTCCATGTCTGTCTTAATATAGTTTAGCCTGTTTGATTTGTAAGATTCGTCCTCTTTAGTAACCTCCACTTCTGTATCAATCTCTATGGTTACATGATCACTCTTGCCCAGTGGACATCCATACCTTAGTTCATCCTTGATGTGTATTCCTTTTGTTAGTACTAGGTCCAGTCTTGCCGGTTCATCGTCACTTCTATATCTTGTATGTTCATTCACTCTTTGTGTGTGTGTGTTTTTATTTACCTAGTTGTGACATACAGGAAAAGAGTTATGCTTGCACTGTCCCGTGTGTGTGTGTGTGTGTGTGTGTGTGTGAGAGAGAGAGAAAGGAGACTTGTTTGAAAGACAAAGAAGTACAGTTTTCCACACAGGAGAGTGGATACATGGAATGGACTCAGCAAAGACATTGTTGAAGCGGGCAGTGTCCATAAAATGAAGGAAAAGCTGGACAAATATTGATTGTGAGACAGGACTGTCCGAGCTTGAGCTCAGGCCCTGTTCACTACAAATAGGTAAACACACACACTGAGGAACTTTGTGATGGCGGAAGGAGGCACAGGACTTTGAGTGGGGGGAGTAAGAGGAAGAGGAGTAGCAGCAGGATGTGGAAAAGCATGAAGAGCAATAGGGATCAGGGCGAGGCAAGGGTGATGGTGTAGACGGGGCAATGGGGGAGGGAGGGGAGGGGGGAGAAAAAACTGAGTACTGGGAGAGTTGTCGACCAAATACCCTTTAGTACATGGTTGACTGAACTGAACTGAACATATCACGGTGTAGGGACTGCTCTTATAAATGCATGATAAATATTTACCATCATATATAGGTATCATAATATTGATTTACCCATTACCTTATTTACATTAATGATATAAACAGATTTACTGTTATTGGAATATTTCCACAGGAGTGTTGGAGGCAGCGATGTGCCCAATGATACTGCTCATCAAACTCTTAAGTCTCTGCTTGTTTTGGTGAGTGTTATGTAGGATGGAGTGTGTGTGTGTGTGTGTGTGTATTTACCTAGTTGTAGTTTTACAGGGCCTGGGCTTTATGTTCGTGTGGTCCCGTCTCCGTATCTGCATTTGTCCAACTTTTCCTTAATGCTTTGCACACTCCTCGCCAATACTACATCCTCACTTAGTCTGTTCCAAACCTCTATATTTCTTTGTGGGAAGCTATATTTTTTTATGTCTCAAGCATCTTCCCTTCCTCAATTTTTTACTATGTTCTCCAGTGTTCCTGGTGGTAATTCCTTCTTTTAGTAGTAACTCCTCGTTATCTACTTCTTCCATTTTGCTCAATAATTTATATATTTGTATTAGGTCTCCCCTTTTTCTTTGTCCTAGTGTTGGTAAGTCCATTTCCTTAAGTCTTTCCTCATATGTCAATCCCTCCAGCTCTGGAACCATTTTTGTTGCCATCCTTTGTATTCTTTCTAGTTTCTTTGTGTTTCTTCTTATGGGGAGACCACACTGCCTCCCCATATTCCAACTTTGGTCTGATCATAGTGGTAATTAATTTTTTCATCATATCCTTACCCATGTAGTGGAATGCTATTCCTATATTTCTCACCATGTTATACGTATCACCGAATATTCGATTAACATGACTCAATGGCTGTTTATTATCTGTGTGTGTGTGTGTGAGTGTATATGTGTTAGTGTGTGTATTTGCTCAATCTGTATTTGTCCAGCTTTTCCTTCATTTTATGGACACTGCCTGCTTCAACAATGTCATTGCTAAGTCCATTCCATGTATCCGCTCTCCTGTGTGGAAAACTGTACTTCTTTGTCTTTCAAACAAGTCCCTTTTCTCAGTTTCTTGCTGTGTCCTCTTAGTTGCCTCCCCCTTCATCATTTCTATCCAACACGTTCATTCCACTTGTATTCCTGCACAATGCTATCAGGTCTCCTCTTTCTCTTCTTTCTTCCAGTGTTGGTAAGGCCAGTTCCTCTAATCTAGTCTCGTATGGCAGGTTTGATAGTTCTGGTACCATCTTAGTTTCAATCTTTGGATCCTTTCGAGTTTCCTTGTACTGAAATAGTCTTACCTCAGCTTTCGAGTTTAGTTTGTGTTGGAATTTTGCTTGCACACCAAAACACTCGTAAACCAAAGCTAATTTCCCCATTGAAATTAACCCCTTCCCAGCGGCAGGACAGATGTAAGTACTACCAAAAAAAAAAAAAAAAAAATCATCTCTGTATAGACGCTGTTGACTTTCATCCATACCTGTATATATACGGTCAGCGCCACTGAAATTGGCGTGAGCAGTTTTTTGCCACACGCCGTGGCATACACGTGAACAAAACAATAGAAAAATTGTATTTATGGGGTACTTACTCTACCTCTTGTACTTTGTCGCGTATCCCTTCTTCATGCAGCTCTGGAGACGTCGGGGAACGGAGAGGGCAAGGTTCTGGAGGAGGTTGGGGGACAGGTTTGCCCAGATGTCTTGCAGCTCGGCGATAAGATTTGGTATGCTTGAAGTGTTGCGACCCCGTAGGTGGGCTTTCATCAAAGCCCACAGGTTCTCGATGGGGTTAACCCCTTCAATACAATGACGCCTACGTAGGCGTCATGAAGCCCCAGTAGCATATACGATGACGCCTACGTAGGCGTCATATTTCTATTGTTTCTTCTTCTATTGAGTTGTCCCGTACTTTGTGTTGGTTACTAAGTAAAGACGCCGTATGCTGTCCTTGAAATCCTATTGCTCCTCCCACCATCCTTGTTCCCACCAATCACAAAAAATGAGCTACAGTATGCACCGCCTTCTTCCCGCCTTGTGTCTAAAATTAGGAAGTCTCATTGTCTCTCTCTCTCTCTCTCTCTCTCTCTCTCTCTCTCTCTCTCTCTCTCTCTCTCTCTCTCTCTCTCTCTCTCTCTCTCTCAGACACCGAGGCGCCGACACCATCAGGTCTCGCCAATGTTCCCAGATTGCTGTATTCAGCCTCCTATTTTTGCCGATTTCCGACCCAAAAACTGTCTCCTCGACCCCAATAACTGCCTATATAAATAGATATCTGTAAAATAATTAATTATTGGTGTCTTTTGGCAATTGCTATGGCTCAGAAATAGGTAAATACGAGGCTCTGAGTACGATAATCTGGCAACGGTGCATCTCGCCCACCTCTCTCTCTCTCTCTCTCTCTCTCTCTCTCTCTCTCTCTCTCTCTCTCTCTCACACACACACACACACACGTACACACATACATTGTCAGTGATGACAAAGGAGTATCTGGCAGCTCTCTGACTGATGATAACAGAGTTGTATTTGCTGATAATTTCTCGACGTTCTTCCTCCTCTACACAATCATCTGCTTTCTCTATTTCTTTCTCCCCTTTCTTTATTTTATTTTATTTATTTATTTATTTTATTTATTTATTTATTTATTTATTTTATTTATTTATTTTATTTTTTTCACGTTGACGCAATTTATATTATGCATAGCAGGTATATGTTGACTCGTCGTGTATGCTGCTTTGCAAATACGGGATACATGTAATGAGGGCTTTCAGCAGCATAATAGACGGAGGCAACAAGCAGATACATGCCGGCTCAGGTTTCCCGCGCTCGGCCGTGCACGCCGTATATCAGCCTTTTTGAACATCCGGCGCGAAGGGGTTAGGGAGGCTCCCGCAACCACTAACTACGCTCAAGGTGTAGGCTTCACCCTGGGGTTTAGCAGCCACAGCTTCCCTATTCTCAAGGCACCGGAACTACATTCGACCACCAGTGTGAATCCAACCTGACCTACCGTCCGAGATGGAGGGTGAACAAGAGTCAGTCACGTCCAGGATGGCATGTAAGCCGCTGAGGCTCACACCCCGTTCCTGTTGCCAGCATAGTATCCACCGTTCCTGTTTTCTTCTTTGCAGCACCATCCCTTTCAACCATCTTTCTGGGGGACATTGTTAAAGCACAAAGAACTCACACTGTTGTGCTGGAAACACAAAGATCGCACACCAAAGCACAAATGCAATCAGACACAAGTGCACGCATGCTATTTCTGCGAGTTTACAACATGGACTGAGACGGCGCTAAGCCATCATCTGTTAGTCAAGAATTACCGTGGGCCAAGCAAGAATTTCCCAAATCTTAAAGAATTCCCCCAATTCTTGGCAAGAATCGGGGGTTCCACACAAGCTGTGATGGGGCTGGGTACAGCCACTTTCCTGCTGGGTGCACCTCCTTAGGCCTATGGCGATGACCATTTCCTGAGCTTCCTATGGGTAACCCTGCCAGGTGGGGGTGAACATAGAGTTTACGAAATTCCCGGTATGAAAATCTAGTGCAGCGACTATGCCTGATGAATGAGCCTCCCATAACCCACTTTGTCCGACTCGGTAGGGAGTGGCTCTCTCGTCACGCTGGTCACGGGTTCAATCCCAGCCCAGGCAGCTGGCGAATACCCTCACCTTGTCTTGATTAATTTCTCGTGTGTTTTGATGCACGCAGAGGACGTGTTGGATAATAGAAAAAGAGAAAATAAACTCCCGGGGCATGACAGTAGTTGCAGCTGTGGGATTCCAACCCACGGCTCCGAAGAGACTGGCGCACCTGTTTGTTGCCTTCAGCCTCGATCCTCTGTTTTAATATATTCCTATCAAGTGAGATTCATAGTTGTTAGGGTGACGCAACACAAAGGTTAAATTATGAGGTTTATTCACATTATGTTGGTATATAATGATAGTGAGCTTATGGAAGTTAAGTAACAATATTATGACTACTCATTATTCAGTTGGTAATGGTAGTGAGCTTATGGAAGTTAAGTAACAATATTATGACTACTCATTATTCTGTTGGTAATGGTAGCGAGCTTATGGAAGTTAAGTAACAATATTATGACTACTCATTATTCTGTTGGTAATGGTAGCGAGCTTACTGAAGTTAAGTAACAATATTATGACTACTCATTATTCTGTTGGTAATGGTAGTGAGCTTATGGAAGTTAAGTAACAATATTATGACTACTCATTATTCTGTTGGTAATGGTAGTGAGCTTATGGAAGTTAAGTAACAATATTATGACTACTCATTATTCTGTTGGTAATGGTAGTGAGCTTATGGAAGTTAAGTAACAATATTATGACTACTCATTATTCTGTTGGTAATGGTAGTGAGCTTATGGAAGTTAAGTAACAATATTATGACAACTCATCATTCAGTTGGTAATGGTAGTGAGCTTATGGAAGTTAAGTAACAATATTATGACTACTCATTATTCTGTTGGTAATGGTAGTGAGCTTATGGAAGTTAAGTAACAATATTATGACTACTCATTATTCAGTTGGTAATGGTAGTGAGCTTATGGAAGTTAAGTAACAATATTATGACTACTCATTATTCAGTTGGTAATGGTAGTGAGCTTATGGAAGTTAAGTAACAATATTATGACAACTCATCATTCAGTTGGTAATGGTAGCAAGCTTACTGAAGTTAAGTAACAGTCCTAATTAATAATTATCACTCATCACTCCTATTCACCTTAAAGGGCTCACTCATCTCTTCAGACTATTACAACTATATAGTAGATATGGTACACTGGCCATAGCTTAAACACCTAACCGTTGCTAAATAACAAGCTACCCTAATCAGGGTTTAATGATACATAATTATTACAGAAAAATGTTTCCTACCACCAATATGTGTTCACAGGGATGATCATGGAAGCAAGGTAGTCATGGGGGTTCAAGACACCAAGAAGGTGGTCATGAATCCACACAAACATTGGACTATACAAATGACACTAAAATTTCTCCTTTTCTATTACTGAGTTAATCATGGGATGAGACATTCGTATGGGTCTAAGATACCAGAGGGTGATCATGGATCGGCACAACAAGGGGAACTTTATGTTTTTACTACACAACAAGGGTAGCCGCCAGTCAGTAGAGGACCTGCGTGAGGAGGCAGAGCTCGACTCAGTTAACCGTTATAGGAATAATAATAACATTGTAACACACTAAATAGTCACTGTCCGTAGGAGTTAATTTCACACGTACCTGCGTGAGGAGAGGCCAGAGCTTGTCTGATAGGCGGCTCTCAACGCCTTCCCCCCTCCCCTTTGGCGTGGTCGCCGGCTAACCTAGCATACTACCAGTGGTTGTAGTTACAGATACTTGGCCTGTTCCGCTAACTCAGAAGGAGTTCAGAGACAGCTGTTTCTCTCTCCCATGTGACTTAGGTGAAAAATTCTTTCCCTTCGTTTCCCGTGACAAAAAAGAAAAAAAACTAACTAACAATCATTCGGCACCTTCACGATGAGTCAGAATCACGCGATGCTGACCCACCACTGGTACGTCTGTCTGTCTGAATGTCTGCCCTGCGCCGCACCATCACATGATTCACAGTTAATACCTTAAATATTTAAGATGATCAATTGTTTTGGTTTTCCCCGCTTTACATGTGTACATTCTAAACACTGCTTGAGTCAGGACAAATTATCACGAGTGAAAAACTTTTGCTAAAACTTGAATCAGAGAAGACCAGCGGAGATGATGTTGACTCCAGCCTCTGCCTGACTCCTCTACTCTAAGCCCGATTAGTTGCCGCATCATAATAAAGGCACGGTGCATATAGATGCATGATACACTTTTACCATAACTCATGGTAATTTACCCATTACCATACACACACAACTTTACTATGCTTGGAATAATTTCCACAGGAGTGTTGGCGATGGTGGTGGCGGCAGTGACGGGCCCAGTGATCCTGCCCATCAAGCTCCTCATGGATGTTTTGGTGAGTGTTATGTAGGATGGATTGTGTGTGTGTGTGTGTGTGTGACGCGTGTGTATATTTACCTAGTTGTGACATACGGGAAAAGAGCTACGCTCGCGCTGTCCCGCCTCCATATCCACTCTTATCCAATTTTTCCTTAAAATCATGAATGTTTCTTGCACAAACCACCTCCTCCTCCAGTCTATTCCATAGCTCAGTGCTTCTGTTTGGGAAGCTAAACTTTTTCACATCTCTCCTACATGTAGTCGCCCTCAACTTCTTTCCATGTCCTCTCGTTTCTCTCTCATTCCACACACACACACACACACACACACAGGTCCTCTGTCCAAATGCTCCACTCTACACTGCTATCAGGTCTCCTCTTTCTCTTCTCTCTAGGTTTGTCTTCTAATTTTTGTATATTCATTCCTTGCTTGTTTGAAATCGTTCCACGAGTTGATTCTTCTTGTCTCCTCCATTCCTTCCAAGCTTCCTCCTTTCTCTTTCTAGCTGCCTCGCATCTTTTGTTAAACCATTCCTTTTTACCAACATCCCTTTTGGTTACCTTGGGGACATACTGTATGTATTTTTGGCTTCCTTGTACAGCTTTAAAAACTCTTCCCACTTATCTTGTGTACTCTTGGCTTTGTACAGCCCACTCCAATTTGCATTTTCAAAAAAGGTTCTCATGCTAACAAAGCCTGCCTTACAGTAGTTGCTTCTCCCAATTTTGTAATCCTCTTTTCGGTCAATCGTTCTCTTTTCTGTTACTTCAAATTCCACAACCGCATGGTCGCTCTTTGCTATTGAACAATCTACTTTAATATTTTCTATTATTTCCGGTTCCTTGCTAAATACCAGGTCAAGTCTTGATGCCTCGCCTCCTTTCCAGAATATAGTATTTTCCTTAATCCACTGAGTCAGCACATGTTCCATTGCCAGTTGCAGGAGTCTTCCTCCCCACGACTCTTCTGCTCCCTGCATCTGCCAATCCTCCCATTCTACCTCTTTGCAGTTGAAATCACCCATTATAATTATTCTCTCACATTCAATATTCCATCCAGGGAACTCACTGTGTCTTGTATCATTTGTTCATATTCTCGGGCCTTCCATGCATTGGCTCTTGGTGGCACATACCCTACTACATACTGCCTTCTTCTTCCTTCAGCACCCACAATTTTCACTTTCAGCACCTCTGCCAAGCCTTCACCCTCAATCACCTCCTCCACCCTAATGCCTTTCCTTACCATCAACATCACACCTCCTCCCTGTTTTCTCTTTCTGTCTCTCCTCCATAAATTTTATGCACCTCCAATCCCCACCACCTCAATTGGGTCACACAACTTAGTTTCTGTCAGCCCCACAATATCAGGTTCTCTGTCTCTCAAATAGTCGTTAAACTCTTTCCTTGATGAAACCATTCTATTAATATTCGGACGTATATGACACTTTCCATCCATCCTCCTTTTCTGTTAGTTTCGTTCCCTCCTTCCTCCCGACCCTATGAACCACTTCCTCACTGTCATATCCATTACTCTCCAAAAAAAACTCCTTTTCTTCTTCTGATCTCTTCTCATTTAAATCACGAACCTCACCTCTTAGTTCATTCAACTTGTCTCTCTCTTGTTCATTCAGATCTTTCCTCAGCCACATCATTTTGGTGTCTTCTTCTCCCGCTAGCTTCCAAGCTCCTGCCAGGGCCTCTTCTGCTTCGCTCTGTGCCTTAAATTGTATCCTAATTGGTCTATCTCTTTCTCCATTGTATTTTCCAATCCTATGACAGTCATCTATTTCTTTCACCAGGTCTCTTCCCTTTTCTTGTACCCTCTGCATGACCTTCTTCACTACACCTTTCAAGTTGTTTTCCCTCGCAGATTTGTTTGGGGTCTTCTCCTCCTTTACACCGAACACAATGACACTCTTATTTTTCTCCCCCGTGCCTCTTACCAGTGCCTCATTTTATTTTATTACTTTCACCACCTTCTCAGCCATCCTCTCCTCCACAATTGCCTTAAAGCTCTGCACACTCCCACTTTGCATCATCTCCACCACTGTCAACTTTTTGTTCCACATTCTTAACTCTGCTCCACTTCCACTTTTTCATCGTTTCGCTTCTTCTCCCACTTATTCCACTCTTTATTCAACTTTTCCACCGAATCCACACTTTCCTTTATCCCTTCAGAGCATTTTATCAGCTGAATCTTAAGCTCCCCCACTTTTGCTTCTAAATCACTTATCTTTCTCTTGTCCTCCTCTCTCTCCCTTCTCAGCTCACTCATTATCTTCATCGCCACTGTATTTACCTAGTTTACCTAATTGTAGTTTTACATGGCCTGGGCTTACGCTCGTGTGGTCCCGTCTCCATATCTGTATTTGTCCAACTTTTCCTTAACCCGTGTGCGTCAGGTGACAGGAATTCCCGCTCGGGCGGAGAGTGTTGGGTGACGGGAGTTCCCGCCCTCTGCTGTCCCGCCAAGAATTGTACTCCCGTGACGTAATTATTGTGTCCATTGGTTGATGGCAATCCCTCTTATGTTTCACGCCACCTCCCAGAGCACTACAGACCACTATGATGGAGAGACATGCTGAGAATGATTTTCACGTGTCCGGATGCGTGGAGGAAGGGAGCGCGCCAGCAGGCCCCTGTTCCTCTACCCCTAATCTCAGGGAGCGCACCAGCAGGCCCCTGTTCCTCTACCCCTAATCTCAGGGAGCGCACCAGCGGGCCCCTGTTCCTCTACCCCTAATCTCAGGGAGCGCACCAGCAGGCCCCTGTTCCTCTACCCCTAATCTCAGGGAGCGCACTGAGCCACCGTATAAGGGAAATTTCAGTAACAGCGGTATCATAAGAGCCGTCTTCGATGAGAGGCAAAAAAATCATCCAATTTTGTAAGGAGTTGTTCTTATGTAAGCTACAGACATGCGTAATATGTAGCCTAGTATGTGTATGTATTCCATAATTATATTGTGCTTATGAAAGCATTTTTTGTGTGTGCATATAATGGCAAAAAACACATTCAGTTTCTTAAGGAGTTATTTTTATGAGCATCAAACAGCAGAAACATTCAGTTTTGTTAGGAGTTATTTGTATATAAACTACAAACATGTGTAATATATAGTAGAAGTGTATACAGTGCATAATGTAGTGTTTTTTTATGAAAGCTGCAAATAGAAACAGAAAAGTCATTCAGTTTTGTAAGGAGTTACTTTTATGTAAGCTACAAACATGCATAATATGTAGCCTAGTAAGTGTATATATTCCATAATTAGTGTGTTTATGAAAGCGTTTTTTTTTTTTTTTTTTTCCAAAATTGTTTCATAAGGAGTTATTTTTATGAGCATCAAACATGCGTAGTATGTAGCCTAATATGAATAATCGCGTTGGTAGGAGAGGATGCATGCTGTGTGGTGGCGCGGGTTGAGGTAGGTGACCCAGGTCCAGGTCAACAGCACCAGCACGAACAAGTGCACTCGGCTTGGCCAAAAATAGCACCTCTTCCCAACATGATATCTCTGCCGTGCTGCAACCTAAACACCTCCAATTTATTTCATCGTGGAGAGGAAGGATTGGCGGTGAGAAAATGGTATAAATTATTATGTTTTCGTTTGAAATTACCACACAGGGCATTGATGAAAAACACCTATTTTTTCCAAAATTTATCAACACCGCCTGCGCGGTGAGGACGACAATAGTCCTCTAGCCCGACGTTTATGGGTTAAAGTTTTGCACACTTCGCCATTACTACATCCTCACTTAGTATGTTCCAAACCTCTATATTTCTTTGCAGGAAGCTATATTTCTTTATATCTCTCAACTATCTTCCTTTCCTCAATTTTTTACTATGTCCTCTTGTGCTCCTGGTGTTTATTCCTTCTTTTAGTAGTAACTCCTCATTTTCTACATCTTACATTTTGCTCTATAATTTATAAATTAGTAATAGGTCTCCCCTTTCTCTTCTTTGTTCCAGTGTTGGCAGGTCCATCTCCTTTAATCTTTCTTCATATGTCAATGTGTGTGTATTTACCTAGTTGTGACATACGGGAAAAGAGCTATGCTCGCGCTGTCCCGTCTCCATATCCACTCTTATCCAACTTTTCCTTAAAATCATGAATGTTTCTTGCACAAACCACCTCCTCCAGTCCATTCCATAGCTCATTGCTTCTGTTTGGGAAGCTAAACTTTTTCACATCTCGCCTACACGTGGTCACCCTCAACTTCTTTCCATGTCCTCTCGTTTCTCTCTCGCCCCACACACACAGGTCCTCTCTGTCCAGATTCTCCACCCCGCTCACCACCCTGTACACCACTATCAGGTCTCCTCTTTCTCTTCTTCTCTCCAGGGTTGTGAGCCCCATGCTATTGAGTCTCCCCTCGTAAGTCCGATCCCTAAGTTCCGGTACCATCTTAGTGTGTGTGTGTGTGTGTGTGTGTGTGTGTGTATATTTACCTAGTTGTATTTACCTAGTTGTGAAATACAGGAAAAGAGCCGTACTAGGCTCGTGCTGTCCCGTCTCCATAATGCTTATTATCCAGTTTGGCTTTAAATTCATGAATCGTTTTTGCACACAGTCTCCTCGTCAAGTCCGTTCCATGTTGTTATGCTTCTGTATGGAAAACTGTATTTCTTGATGTCTCTCCTACAGTCGCTCTTCTTCAATTTCTTACCATTGCCTCTTGTTACACTTTTGTCACGTACCACTAGGTCTTCCCTGTCCAATTTCTTCAATCCCTCTTGTATCCTGTACAATGCTATTAGGTCCCCTCTCTCTCTTCTGCTCTCCAGTGTTGTTAGTCCAAATTTCTCCAGTCTTTCTTCATAAGTACGTTCTCTCAGAGTTTCCGGTAATTTAGTCGCTGCTCTTTGTATTCTTTCCAACTTTCTAATTTTTTTCTTCAATCTAGGTGACCACACTAATGCTGCATATTCCAGTCTTGGACGTATCATCGATGTTGTTAGTTTCTTCACCATTTCTTCATCTAAATATGTAAACTCTGCTTTTATGTTTCTAAGAAGATTGTATGTTTCCCCAGTTATCTGGTCTATATGTTTTCCAAAGGATAACTTGTCTGTTACGATCACTCCCAGATCTTTTTCTTCAGTTTTTTTCATGGTTCTTTCATTACTCAGAGAGTAGTTCCCCGATATTCGTCTACTGCTCTTACCAAACTCCATCACGCTACACTTCTCTGTATTGAATGTCATTTCCCATTTGCGTGACCATTCACTTATTCTATCGAGATCTTGGCTCAGGGCTACACAGTCTTCTTCATTAGCCACCCTCCTCATTATTTCAGCATCATCAGCAAACATATTCATATAGCTTGTCACCCCTTCTGTCATGTCATTAATATAAGTTACAAAAATAATCGGAGCCAACACCGATCCTTGGGGGACTCCACTCGTCACTTCCATCCAGCTTGATTTATTATTCCTGATTACTGTTCTCATTTCTCTCTTCATCAAAAAGTCCACAATCCAATCCAATATTGAACCACCCAGACCTCCAACATGATTAAGTTTCCATATTAATCGCTTGTGTGGCACTTTATCAAGCGCCTTCTTTAAGTCCAGATACACACATCTGCCCAACCGTCCCTTTCCTGTATTATATCAATTACTCTTGAATAGAAGCTTATCAGATTAGTTACACAAGATCGTCCTCCTCTGAATCCGAATTGGCTATTTGTTAATATACTTTTTTCTTCTAAATACTCCACCCATCTGTTTTTTATAATTTTCTCACACATCTTTGCTACTACACTTGTTAATGACACTGGCCTATAGTTCAACGGGTCTTCCTTACTTCCTCCTTTATGTATTGGGACGATATTAGCCCTCTTCCAGTCTCTTGGTACCTTCCCTTGTGCCACCATCCGGTCCTGCTGATTTCCTCGCATCCAATTCTTCCAATAATTTCCTAACTTCATCTGGTGATGTTTGTATTCTCTCCAGACCCACTCTATTCCCCGGCACTGCATCTACACCTTCAAACTCACTCTCCCTTGTGAACACTGTTTGCAAACAATTATTCATCACTTCTACTATTTCACTTATACTATCAAAAGTTTCACCATTAACTTTAACTTTCTGAATCACATCTCTATTTTTCAACTTTCCATTTATGAACTTATAAAACAGTTTTGGCTGGTCTTTGCACTTATCTACAATATTTTTCTCAAAATTCCTTTTTTCTTCTCTTCCTACTTTGACATAAGCATTCCTCTTCCTTTTGTACTCATTCCATAGATCCATCCTCCTATTTTTTCTCCATTTGTTCCATGCCTTCTCCTTTTCCTGCTTGGCATCTACACACTTTCTATTGTACCACTCTTCTCTTGATTTCTGGCCTTCTTTCATCCTTGGTACCCACTTTTCCACTCCATTGTAAATCCGTAGAAAGATAGCCCATTTTTCCTCCACATTATCAGCCTCAAAAAAAGTATCCCATTGTGCTTCCTCAAAATGTTCCCCAAGTTGTTCAGAATTTGCCTTATTAAGTTAAACCATTCTTTCCTGTAGTCCTCATTCCTGATTATTTTACCTCCTTCTCGTAATATGTACTCGATTAGTACGTGATCGCTCTTCCCTATACGGCTCTTCTAGTTCATCTCCTCTAAGATATCCGGCTCCCTGGTGATTATCAAGTCCAATCTAGATGGCTTGTCTTCTCCTCTGAATCTTGTATTTTCCTCCACCCACTGTGTGAGGACGTTATCTATAACCAATTCCAAAACCTTGTTCCCCCATGAAGCTTCACTTCCTTCCGTTGACCAGTTTTCCCATGACACTTCCTTACAATTAAGATCCCCCATTATCAGAATCTTATCCTTCTCCAGCAATCTCCTTAGGCAATCCAATGTGTCTTCCAGCTTCTTCTTGTACAATTCTTCTGTCCACGAATTGGTTTTTGGAGGGACATATGTAGTGCGGCGACTATGCCTGATGAATGAGCCTCCCATAACCCACTTAGCCAGTGGGGTACCTCTTTGGCCGACTCGGTAAGGAGTGGCTCTCCCGTCACGCTGGTCGCGGGTTCAATCCCAGGCAGCCGGCGAATACCCTCACCTTGTCTTGATTAATTTCTCGTGTGTTTCGATACACGCAGAGAACGTGTAGGAAATGGAAAATAGAAAAATGAGCTCTCGGGGCATGACACATAGACCACTACAATATATCTGCATCCTCCCCTTTGCAGTCTTATTCCCACATTTAACCCATTCATTGCTAGGAGCTCGCAACGAGACTATCCCCTCAGGCGCGCTCGGGGAGCCCAATGGGGGGTCTCTTTTAACCTCTGTATCTCAAAAACTATTCATCACAGCTAAAAAACAAAAACACCATTGGAAAGAGAAGGTCCAGATCTATAGGAGTCGGTTATGTATGCCTCTCTTGCAAACGTACATGCACGTTCAGGGAGTGTTGAATGTTAATACTTACGTCGGTGCGTGCGGGATGATCAGCCGTATTGAGGGAACTGCGGACATTTTTTCTTCAGATTCTGGCAAGGGAGTATTGCCAACTGCAATATTTACAACTATTTGGTCAAAGAATCAGTCAGGTGATAGGTGAAGCTATGCAAAAATGCCGCTATATTGGGCAAGAACATCCACCAGTTACTCGTCCGTAGATTTGCCGCGCTGGGCTGATATGATTTTCCACCAAATTTAGTGAAGAATCCACTCAATTGGCAATCCTGTGTTGTGAGAATTAGTGTTGGAACACACCCACAAGCGGTAGATTTGAGTGCGGGTGGAGGTCGCAGCAGGCATTTAGCGCCACCAGCAAATACGTCTAACGCCCGCTGCAAGCGTTTAGCAATGAAAGGGTTAAGACCTCCGCTTCCCCTTCGCCATAGGTGACCCCCTCCACTGTCCATTCTTTTTTCAACAATAGCATTACTCCTCCTCCTTGTTTATTTTCTCTATTTCTCATCCATACATTATATTTACCATCCCCCATGTTAAATGCATCTATACTACCAGTCAATTTGGTTTCCATAATCCCCATAACATCTGTTTTTTCCTTACTCAGGTAATCTTTTTCTAACATTGACGATATTAACCCGTTCACATTAGTGTATGCCACCTTCAAGCTGTCACCTCTTCCCTTCTGTACCACTTCCTTAGGTGTGTGTGTGTGTGTTTACCCTTTAGGTAATATTTTTTGTGTAAAATTTCATGGTTTAGATATTGCAGAGGTGGTTGATGGGAATTGTTATTCACAGTTTTCAAGTTCCCCATCAGGTCTTTGTATAGTGTTTCACAGTTTTGAGTTTCTCTGTAATTACAACGGTATACCCAGTGCTTTCCTTCACCCTTTGTATCATCAAATTTTCCATCATATTGCAGAGGTGGTTGATGGGAATTGTTATTCACAGTTTTCAAGTTCCCCATGCCACATCACTACCATTGCTCTCAAACTTCTCCCAGTCAACCTCTTTGCAATTGAAATTGCCAACTTGTATTACTCCTTTGTTTGCCTTAAGCAATATCCTCAAACTCTGTATGGTGTCATCAATCATGTTTTCATAATCTTCTTTACTCCATGATGTAGTTTTTGGTGGTACATATGTTACTGCAATCGTCATCCTTTCTCTATTCCTGTTTTCCAAGCTTACACTCACTATCTCTGCTTTTCCCTCTCCATATTCTATTGTTTTTACTAATAACTCTTTCTTTATCATTATCACCACTCCTCCTCTGCCTTTGCCCATTCTATCCTTCCTCCACACATTGTATCTTCCATCTAATGATGTGTGTGTGTGTGTGTGTGTGTGTGTGTGTGACAAGTCAGGACATGACCTGACCTGAGTCATGTTATGTTTTCACCAAAGCCCTGATCTGACTCTCCTTTCTACCCCATCCTTTTCATTTCACCTTCTGTGTGTGTGACAGGTATGGACATGACCTGACCTAAGTCAGGTCATGTCCTGACCAAAGCCCTGACCTGACTATTTTCTGACCCTCCCTCCCCACTCCCTTCTCCTTTCTCCTTATTTTCATCTTCTCTATCTCACCTTTCACAAGAGGGGCTCATAACCAGAGTGAAGCTACACACCTCCTCTCGAGTCGGGGGCTCGCGTGGTGTTGAGGCCACGCCAAGTTGAACCAAACGCGACAGGGAGGAGGCGGCGGGAAGTTCAAACGCGGTTAACATGTTAACAACTCTCTCTCTCTCTCTCTCTCTCTCTCTCTCTCTCTCTCTCTCTCTCTCTCTCTCTCTCTCTCTCTCTCTCTCTCTGTCTCTCTCTCTCTCTCTCTCTCTCTCTCTCTCTCTCTCTCTCTCTCTCTCTCTCTCTCTCTCTCTCTCTCTCTCTCTCTCTCTCTCTCTCTCTCTCTCTCTCTCTCTCTCTGGAGGAAAACGTCCAGTGTGATACTACGTTTTAAGGTATCATGC
Organism: Eriocheir sinensis; assembly: GCF_024679095.1. NCBI lineage: Eukaryota > Metazoa > Arthropoda > Malacostraca > Decapoda > Varunidae > Eriocheir > Eriocheir sinensis. Next base: position 149,892 of record NW_026111161.1, on the reverse strand, counting down.
GTGACGCCGATGGTAAGTAGACGTGACCCGTACGTGTCAAAGCAGCGCAAAATTTGGGGTGATAATGTGTGAAAGTCAGGATGGTAAGAATTTAGGATTAACTGCGAAACTCAAGGATCGCGAAACTCGGATAGCACGAAACTCAAGAGGGTACTGTACAAAATGAAGAAGGTTGGGGTACAGGAAGGGTGGAGTGCAGCATGGTGGTGTCAGAGTGTGTGTGTGTGTGTATTTACCTATTTGTAGTTTACTGGGCTCAAGCTAAGCTCTAATAGTCCTGTTTCCATATCTACATTCATCCAGCCTTTCCTTCATTTGGTGGACACTGCTCACCTCAACCACCTCTTCCTGCAAGCTGTTCCATGTGTTAATACTTCTATGTAGAAAACTACTTTTTCAAGTCACTCAAACAAGTTCCTTTTATTAGGTTTCTTTCCATGTCCTCTCAGCCCCTGTGTTCTCGCAGTAGAGAAGAGATCATCTCTATCCATCTCATCAAACTTATTTACCAACTTACACAGTGTGATCAGATCTCCTCTCTCCCTTTGCTCCAGTGTGTCCCTCAATCTGTCTTCATACGTCATATTCAAGAGTTCTGGGACCATTTTAGTTGCAATTCTCTGCATCCTTTCCAACTTTCTGATATCCTTCTTTTTGTGAGGCGACCACACAACTGCAGCATATTCACGTTTTGGTCTTATCAGTGTTGTTATTATTTTCTTCGTCTTTTCTTTGTCCATATAGTGGAATGATACCCTTATATTTTGCTTCATCCTGTAGGTTTCTCTTAATTACTTGTTTATGTGCTTTTCTGGGGATAGTGTGTCTTGCATCGTTACTCCCAAATCTTTTTATTCATGTACCACCTTAAAGTTTTCTTCTCCCATCCTGTATGTTTTTCTCGGTCTTTTTTTTTACTTTTCCCCATTTCCATAACATGGCATTTGTTTGCATTAAATTCCATCTCCCATAATTGGCTCCATCTATACACTATCCAGGTCTTTTTGCAGTTCTTCACAGTCTTCCTCCATCTTCACTTTTCTTATTAACTTTGCATCGTCCGCTAAAAGGCTCATATAACTTTTTATACCCATCGCCATATCCTTTATATATATTATGAACATTATTGGTGCCAGAACTGAGCCTTGAGGAACTCCACTCTCTACTCTCCTCCAATTTGATTTCTTTTTTCTAATCACCATCCTCATTTTATCTTCCTGTTAAGTAGTCCTTCATCCACTCTATAACCTTTCCGTCCATTCCTCCCCATTTCTGTAGTTTTAGATTAACCTTTTGTGTGGAACCTTGTCAAAAGCTTTTTTCTGATCGAGATATACACAATCAGCCCATCCTTCTCTCTCTTGCACCATGTCTATTGCTCTTGAGTAGAAACATTATGTTGGTGACACATGGTTTCCATTTTCTAAATCCAAACTGCCCCTTATTTATCATGTTTTCCTTTTCTAAATGATCGACCCATTGTTTTTTTATTATACTTGTCACAAATCTTGCACATTACACTTGTCAAAGAGACTGGTCTATAAATTAATGGTTCAGTTTTATCTTTACTTTTATAAATTGGTATAATATTCACTCTCTTCCACTCTAAGGGCACTTTTCCTGCATTTATAGAGCATGTTATTATGAGCATGTTAGTGGTGAAGTGTACTGGTGGAGCGCTGACGTGAGTTTCGACAGGGGATGCTTGCAGCCTATGTCGGTCTCAAGAAATCATTTGATTCAGTGCATCATTAGGCACTCTGGGATCTTCTGCGACTCCGTGGGATTACTGCGACGACTATTGGTCTGCTGACTGGCCCGTATTCTGGGACAGAGAGTGCTGTGAAGTGGGGGGGGTGCTTGTCCAGCTTCTTTCCCGTGAATGCGGGAGTGAGGCAGGTCTGTGTCCTTGCCCCATCGCTTTTCAACACTTGTATGGACTGGGTACTGGGTGGAGTTGTGGACCAGAGTCATTGCAGAGCATCCATTGGCAATACCAGGGTCACTGACCTTGTTTTTACTGATGATGCAGTAATCCTGGCGGAGTCGTTGGAGGTCTTGGTGATGGCTCTCGAGGCACTGCACGAGGAGGCGAAGCCCTTGGGACTTCAGGTCTCCTGGGCCAAGGCCAAGGGTACAGGTGTTTGGAGGCTTCCTGGATGACACAGTACAGTCTGTTCATGCGTGTGGTGAGGATGTTGAGATCTCAGAAAGTTTCACGTATCTTTGTAGCGTAGTTCATAACAACGGTGAGTCTGGCCAGGAAGTCTTACGATGGATTGGTCTGGCCCACGGTGTTATGGACTCGCTCAACATGTGGCGTTGTTGATAATTGTGCAGAAGGATGAAGATCCGGGTCTTCAAGTCCCTTGTGCTCCCTGTCTTACTCTATGGTTGTGAGACATGGACACTAAATGGGGACTTGAAGAGGCAGATTGATGCCTTTGGTAATAAGTGTCTACGCAGAATCATGGGACATCGCTGGAATGACTTTGTGTCAAACCGGCGACTACTCCGTGAGACTGATTCGACATATATTACCTGCATAGTCCGTCAATGCCAACTCCAGCTATACGGGCACGTGGCACGTTTTCTGGAAACTGATCTTGCTCATCGGGTTGTCTCTGTAAGAGGCAATCCTGAATGGAGGAGGCCAAGGGGACGCCCACAGATTTCGTGGCTTGAGCAAGTCGATAGATCCTGCCGGGAGGTACTTGAGTTGGGAAGGGGACCAGCATGGAGACTTGCCTGGAGAGACCCCCAGGCTTAGCATCATAGTGTGGGCGAGGCGAAGCACCCCCTGGCGTATACCCCCATTTATTCATTGATTATTATGTCATAAAGTGGTTCCAGTAATTCATTTCTACACTTTTAGCACTTGACCCGAGATTTCATCTGGTCCCATAGCTTTCCTTCCATCTAAGGTTTTCATCAGCTGCAACAGTTCCCCTTTCCCAACCTTTACATAATTTAGCTTCCCTTCATTACAATTTTAAAGACCCCAGTCAAAGTCAGTCTCTTTCGTAAACACTTTATGAAAATTGTTATTTAATATTTCTGCGTTTTTTTTTTTTTTTTTTTTTTTTTTTTTTTTTTCCCCACTCCTTCATTTCTTTTTAACTTCCCATTTACAAAATTATAAAACATTTTTGGTTCTTCCTTACAACTAAAAACTACAGTACCCTCTCGAGTTTCGCACTTGCTTCATTCCGAAGGTATGGTACAGACAACCAACAACTCACTCCCAGTTAGGCATACGGGCAACCGCGGTTGCCCGTAGCCCCAGTGGTTGGACACCGCTTTTTAAGGCAGCACGCATGACGCCGTCAGTAGGTAGACGTGACCCGTACATGTCGAAGCAACGCGAAACTCGTGGCAGTAATGCACGAAAGTCGTGATGGTAAGAATTTAGGACTAAGCACTAAACTTGAGGATCGCAAAACTCGAGAGGGTACTGTATTCTTTTTTCAAATTTAGCTTCTTGTTCTCTCCTTATTTTCACACATTCATTTCTTTCTTTTTTGTATTTGTCTCTGTTATTCTTATTTGGTCCTTTCTTTAAATTCCTCCATGCCTTATTTCTATTTATTTTTGCTGTTTCACACCTCCATCCAAACCATATTTTCTCTCCTTTAGTTTTTACTGTGTAGTATGGAACATATATCTCTATTCCTCTGTTGTAAATATTCATAAAAAGTCATATTTCTCTTGAATATTAGTACTCTTTTTCATATCACTCCAGTCTACCCCAGCGAAGAAAGTCTTGAGTCCTACATAATCTGCCTTTGCGTAGTTTTTCCTTTTTTCCTTATATGCCTCATCTCGATGTTCATATCCTTCCATAGTTTTCATCTCTAATAGTTCAAGGCCACTTTCCTAAGGGGCACTCGTGACTGACGCCTTCCTCTAACTCATCATTTGTGAAAATTAGGTCTAGTCTCAATGGTTGGTCATCCCCTCTCAGCCTTGTTTCTCCTTTAACCCACTGCATCATCAGGTTATCTGTTACCAGCTTCAATAGTTTACCTCCCCAGGTATTTTCGCCACCCTCCATTTCATAATCTTCCCATTTCACATCTTTGCAATTGAAATCTCCTGTTAATATTATTTTTTCATTATTTTTTTTATTTTGTGTGTCAGTGCCCGTATTGTATCTTCCAGCGTAGCGCTATATCTTACTTCATTCCAACTTTTGGTTTTAGAGAGGACATGGCTGTTATTTTGTTTTTCTTCTCCACCTTTTACCAGCATCTGCACAGCCATCACTTCCGCACTGTCCTTTCCATATCTCACTTCAGTCACTTTCAAGTTTTGTTTCGTTATTATCATCACTCCTCCTCCCTTTCCTTCTTTCCTATCTTTCCTCCAAATGATGTACTTGCTCTTCCTCCCCCAGCACAAGTTCCAATTCTTTTACAAGTTTTGTTTCAACGATACACATTATATCGGGATCACTTTCCCTTTAATAATCAGTTAGTTCAATTTTCTTTGATACAAGACCATCTGTGTTACTGCACGCAATCTTTAAACATTTCTTCCCTTCTCCCTTTCTTTCCTCTCCTTCTGTCAACACCTTTACTCCCTCTCTTCGCCTCTTATCCACCACTTCATCTGTTTTTCGTTCTTCATTCTCCCAAAAATTTTCTTCTGATCTTTCTTCATTCCTTTTTTTTGCTTCATTTTTCATTTTTTTTACCTTCATTCTTTCATCCTGTCATATTTCTCCTCACATATATTTGCTTGTATTCTTCAGAGTTGTTTAATCTCCATTACCTATTTAGGATGGTTTCTGTTGTCATTTGGGATCTTAACTTAATCTTTAACCCTTTCATTGCTAAACGCTCGCAGTGAGCGTTAGGCGTATTTGCTGGTGGTGCTAAACGCTCGCTGTGAGCTCCACCCGCACTCAAATCTCCCACGTATGAGTGTTCCAACACTAATTCTCACAACACAGGATTGCCAGTTGAGTGGATTCTTCACTAAATTTGGTGGAAAATCATATCAGCCCAGCGCGGCAAATCTACGGACGAGTAACTGGTGGATGTTCTTGCCCAATATAGCGGCATTTTTGCATAGCTTGACCTATCACCTGACTGATTCTTTGACCAAATAGTTGTAAATATTGCAGTTGGCAATACTCCCTTGCCAGAATCTGAAGGAGAGATGTCCGCAGTTCCCTCAATACGGCTGATCATCCCTCATGCACCGACGTAAGTGTTAACATTCAACACTCCCTGAACGTGCATGTACGTTCGCAAGAGAGGCATACATAACCGACTCCTATAGATCTGGACCTCCTCTTTCCAGTGGTGTTTTTGTTTTTTAGCTGTGATGAATAGTTTTTGAGATACAGAGGTTAAAAGGACCCCCCATTGGGCTGCCCGACTGCACTAGAGGGGATAGTCGCGTCCGCAGTGCGTGCATGGAAAGGGTTAATGGCCTGTTCTTTCCTTCCTTGTATCTTCCCAATCTAGTTATTTCATCTACTTCTTCCTCAATCCTCTCCTCCTCTTCAGTATTCATATTTCTCAGTATACTTTTTACCTTACTCCTCTCATAACTCTCCCTCTGGTTCTTCACTGGGTTCTTTTCCTCTTTTACACCAAACACTATGACACATTGTTTCTTTTCTGCCATATCCCTCACAATTGTTTCTTTATTTCTTAGTATATTCACAACTTTTTCCTTCCTTTCCTTGTCCTTCTCACATCTCCATTCCTTTAACTCATCACTGACTACAAGCTTAAGGAAAGAAGATACCTTCCAATTAGAGGGTGACATTCATTTTTTTCAGATCGATCTGAAATTTGGTATGTAAATGTCTTAGTAGGTTAACTATACAGTGTCCAAGCATCACTGAGATCCGATCATTAGGTGACGAGAAATAAATTTTAATGTGCTCAGTAAATGCCAATAAATGCTGTCGGCATTAATCAAAATTACTCGGCTTTTTTTCTTCTTAATGTCTTGCGGATCAGTCTGTATAATCCAGATACATGTAGCTTTAATTCTGTTGATTTAGATTTTCATTTTCGCATTGTATATACGAAAAAAGACATTACATAACCATGATGACAAAACTAGCTTTTTTTTTTTTTTTTCTTTTTGTGTGTGTGTGTGTGTGTGTGTGTGTGTGTGTGTGTGTGTAAAAAAAAAATTGTACTGAGATTTACATACATTTTTTTGAAAATCTAAATCTACTGAAAAATTCTCCTTTCTTTCTAAACATATCTTTATGTCTGCAGTTAGTTAAAAACCTGGCACCGTGATTTTGCCCTAAAGATCTAAAACCTTACTTTTGAGATATGAGCCATTTTCTTCTGAGTAGTGCATATCATCATATTTACAGGTTTTATGTGGCATAATTGTACATATATTGGGATAATAACAGCAATTAAAGGTAATTCAATATTTATTTTAGTGTTTAGGCTTTATGGTACCTGGTCCCCTCCTGTATAGAGGATATTACTCACTCGCAGGTGAGGACACGTGACAGTGACGGTTGAGTCAAAACAGTTACGAGTCAGCTGAAGTGTCTTTCTCTCCCACCATTTTGTGCATGCTGTTGAAATAAGGCTTTCCAGTTGTTTGCGACTAAGTATAAGTCTTTCTTCGTCTTCGTCAGGAGGAGGAAACTCCTTATTGAACAGCTGGCATCGCAAAGATGTCCATGTTACTTCTGGTGCTATGGTAGTCACTTATGATGGTGGAGGTGAATGCTGGGAGGTTGAGGGTACTGGGTGAGGCAGTGATGATGACTCAGGTGGTGGCTGGCTGGAGGGCGGGAGATAAGGCTTGCTCACCCGAAGCTATGCTCCTCCTCTCTGTCATCTTCATAACTTTTTCTTGGTGCGTTTTCCTGACCTTAGATGGGCGACCCATGACTTCAAATCCTCTAAAATTCAGGAACAGCTTCGCAAAACGAGAAAGACGCTTGGGAGCTGAGTGCGTGACATCCACCTCTCAAGGAGTCAGAAGGGACACTACGGTCACAACCAAGGAGACTATAGTACATAGTCTCTTTGATCACAACTGTGACTCACTCCTCCTACTACTCTCTCGCTCTCTCGATGTTGCCATATGATAGCTAAAAGGGTAAAAGCACTAAAAAAATGCCCCCAAAAAGCAGAAAAAAGATTCAATATCATCAAAACAATAAGCAATAGCAATAACACGTGGCTTGGAGTGCGCAGGGCATTTAAATAATGGTAAACATGGGTGATTTAAAAATATAAGGAATAATGGTATCAACTTGCAGTTTTCACAGAAGATGCCAGACATTTCAAGGGTGATTATGATGTTAATAACTTAATATTGACCTCTGGGTCGAAAGCCCTATGAAGAGCGACTCGAGCGACTCAACCTCTTCACGTTGGAAAAGAGACGCCTGCGGGGAGACATGATACAAGTCTTTAAGTACCTGAACAAGCTCAGCAACGTTGATCACTCCAAACTCTTCACGCTACAAACCAACCTGAGAACAAGAAACAAAGGAAAAACAATTCAAGCAAAGCGATGCCATATCGACATTGGCAGGAGTTATTTCTCGAATAGAGTTGTTCGCCACTGGAACAGCCTTCCTGCAGAAGTGGTTAGCGCAGAGACCATCAACTCCTTCAAGAAACGCATTGATCGCCACTTTGCTGCATTGGGAGTGAACTGAACGTTCCCAAGAGTAGATACACAAGTGCTTTAATCCTTCCCTGCAAGCCACTCCTGTGGCAAACGGATTGATTGAATCACTGAACGCAGGCAGCCTAGTAATGAGCCAACAGGCTTTCTGCTGCCTGCCACTCCATGTTTCCATGTTTCTCCCCTTAATATTTTCCTCCACCCTTGCACCCACACCCTGTTGATCATTTTCTATTTTTTCAGCTCCCTCTCTCTCATTTTCATCATCTCCGTGTCTTTGTTTGTCCCCATCACACTCCTTTCTCTTTCCATTTTCATAATTTGTATCATGGTCTTTTTCTAGTTTCTCCATCTTCAGTTTTGCTATTTCTTTCTGGTTTTCCAGCTGTTCCTTGGTCACTTTTATTATTTCCTCCCTCATGTTCTCTAGCATTTTCTTGGTCTCTTCAGAGTCCTTCTCTACTTTCCTTATTCTTTTCCACTGTTCTATTGATTCCATCATTAATTTTGGTGTGAAGCCCTCAGAACTATCTAAACTCATCCTTCATTCCTTTGTGTGTGTGTGTGTGTGTGTGTGTGTGTATCTACCTATTTGTATTTACCTATTTGCACTCTACTGGGCCTGAGCTAAGCTCTAATAGTCCTGTCTCCATATCTACATTCATCCAGCCTTTCCTTCATTTGGTGGACACTGCTCGCCTCCACCACTTCTTCCCGTAAGTTGTCCCATGTGTTAATACTTCTTTGTGGAAAACTACACTTTTTCAAGTCACTCAAACAGGTTCTTTTATTAAGTTTCTTTCCGTGTCCTTTCAGCCCCTGTGTTCTCGTAGTTGAGAAGAGATCATCTCTATCCACCTTATCAAACTTATTTACCAACTTACACAGTGTGATCAGATCTCCTCTCTCCCTTCTTTGGTACAGTGTCGTCAAGTTTGTTTTCATACGTCTGTTCGAGAGTTCTAGGACCCTTTAATAGCAATTCTCTGCATCCTTTCCAACTTTCTGATATCCTTCTTTTTGTGAGGCGACCACACAACTGCAGCATATTCACGTTTTGGTCTTTTTTTTTTTTTTTTTTTTTTTTTTTTTTCATGGCATTTGTTTGCATTAAATTCCATCTCCCATAACTGGCTCCATCTATACACTATCCAGGTCTTTTTGCAGTTCTTCACAGTCTTCCTCCATCTTCACTTTTCTTATTAACTTTGCATCATCTGCAAAAAGGCTCATATAACTTTTTATACCCATCGGCATATCATTATTATTATATATATATATATATATATATATATATATATATATATATATATATATATATATATATATATATATATATATATATATATATATATATATATAATGAACATTATTGGTGCCAGAACTGAGCCTTGAGGAACTCCACTCTCTACTTTAGTCTGTTATACGTTTTTAAGTGTTATTTTCAAGGTGGTTCGTGTTAAGTGTTATGTTTAAAGGCGTTACGGTGTTACCGTGGCCTGCTTCACAAGTTGATTGTAGTAGGTGAGATAACACAATAGCCTTTAAGTGAGGTAGATGATGTGTAGCCGTTATAAGTTCATTTTAGTTCACTTAGTTCACTCTCTCACTGGGACATTGAAAGGTGTGTGGTTTTTAGTATAAAAATGGTATTGACAATTTTACACAATAGTTACAAAGTTTGTGTGAGCGGTCGCACGAAGATAAGTAGCACACCCAGAGCGGACCTTGTGTCTCGTTCCCTCACCCGTCTGCTTCTCTCCTGGTAGCTCAGGCGAGTGGTATTTATGTGCGTTGCTCCTTCCCCGGAAGTGTTGATCTTCCGGTGATGAATCTTGCTGATTCCACCGTCAGCTCAGCACAGTTCCCACGGCTAAAAGCATTATGTGTTGTTAAACATCTTGTGGCGTGATACTGACCTGGTGTTTCAACACATACAGTCATACATTCATATATATATATATATATATATATATATATATATATATATATATATATATATATATATATATATATATATATATATATATATATATACACACACACACACACACACACATATATATTACAAGTCCAATTTGATTTCTTTAATCACCGTCCTCATTTATCTTCCTGTTAAGTAATTCTTCATCCATTCGATAACCTTTCCGCCCATTCCTCCCCATTTCTGTTGTTTCCAGATTAACCTTTTATGTGGAACCTTGTCAAAAGTTTTTTTCAAATTGAGATATACACATTCAGGCCATCCTTCTCGCTCTTGCACCACGTCTATTGCTCCTGAGTAGAAACATAGTAAGTTGGTGACACACAATTTCCCTTTTCTAAATCCAAATTGTCCTTCATTTATCATGTTTTCCTTTTCTAAATGTTCCACCCATTTTATTTTTTGTATTATTTTTTTATTATACAGTACCCTCTCGAGTTTCGCGCTATCCGAGTTTCGCAATCCTTGAGTTTAGCGCTTTGTCCTAAATTCTTACCATCTGATTCACTTATTTGAGTGAAATTCTAGTGTGATAAAGTCACATATTCGTGTCACTAGTAATTTATGTTTTTGCCACCATGAAATATACATAAATAGATAAATATGAAAGCTCACGAAGTCACAATAAGTGACATTATCTGCTTTGTGCAGTAAAAGTATGCTATGTTAGGTATCTGATACCCGCATTATGGCAGGCTGCTGCTGCCTCGGCCACAGATTATTGCCAGATTGTTGTACTTCACCGCTTATATTTCCCGACTTCCTGCCCCTAAACTGTCTTCTGGGCTCTAATAACGAAACTAATTTATAGTTATCGTGAAAAGAGTAAGATCCTGATGTTTCTTGGCAATAGTTAGGTGTCAGAAACAGGTAAATACTGTTACACCACCGGCCCGCACACCACACTCCAAGCACGGGCAGGCGGTGTGCCTCAACCTCAAACCACCACACAACAGGCCGTGAACAACCCAGAACAGCAAGACACACTACGCCAACACTCCACGAGTGGGCAAGGCAGGGCAAAGAGGCTCATAGTGCAGGTTTTCCACTTACTTAACAACCCCAACACGTACAGAACACTGGTTTACAAGGCACAGTAACTCCCAGTACTCAGAGGGGGGCACGGACACTGCACAGGGCTCACAATAGCGGGCAAGGCACGCAGGGGCAGCGCGCACGTCCCTTGTCTCTCACAGCTCAGACCTCTCTGTCTACCCCACGGCGCGGCCGCCGGCTCCCGGCCCAGCCGCCACGATGCACCCCACACCACTGGCCATCACCAGCCCTCCGCACCCCAAACTAGCACCCCCTCTCACAAATACTCCCAAAAATATACCCCCTGGCATAACACTATCTCCCCCTTAAGGAAGCAGTCAACCCGACTGCCCCAACATGCAACAAACAAAAAGAATACACGAAATGAAAAAGTAAATCAGTCCTCCGGCACGTCACCAAAGTCTCTTAACCATCCCAGCCGCCGCCTCTCTCGCCAAGGGCGCCACTAGGGAGATGCGGGCGGCGGCAGGTAGGCGGCGGCACTCAGAGGGGCGTCAGCAGCTCCAAATCCCTCCTCGGGGTCGCCACTGATGTCTGCCACTATGTCCGCACCGCCCAAGTGCTCGTCCACTTCCTGGTCGACCTTAGATACGTCCTCTTCGCTGCTGCTGGGGCCTACGTGTTCTTCACCGCCGTGGCCCCAGGAGTAGCTCCCTGGACCGTGGTAACGCCATAACCAGTCAACATGGACAACTGACAGGCACTTCCGACCCCGTCGAATCCGGTAGGTGACGTCTGAGTGGGCTGCCACCACCATGTACGGCCCCTCCCAGGGGCCCTGTAGCTTGGGCGAGAGCCCTCGCTTCTGGCGGGGGTTATGTAGCCACACAAGGTCACCCACGGAGTACCTCACGTCCCTCATGCGCCGGTCGTATGTCTCTTTCATGGCCTGGCCTGCCACCTTGAGCTTGCCCCGCACGCGTCGATGCACCTCAGCCAGGCTTTCCTGCAGTGCCGCTGCGAAGCCAGAGGTGACGGTGGCAAGCTTACGTCGGGAGGCCGCCCTGTGGCCAAATCCACCTGTAGCCTGAGCTCCCGGCCGAACATGAGATGGGCGGGTGTGTAGTCCGTTGCCTTGTGCACAGCGGACCGGTACACCATCAGCATAGCGGGCAGCTTGACATCCCAGTCTTCTTGGCCTTCCCTGCAATACTTGGCCAGCTGTTGCGCAAGGGTCCGATTGAAGCGCTCCACCATGATGTCAGACTGCGGGTGGAGGGGCGTCGTCCGAGTCTTGTGCAACCCCAACAACTCGCAACATTCCCGGAACACTCGGGACCCAAATTCACGGCCCTGGTCAGAGTGCAGCTCCGCAGGTACTCTGAACCGAGTAAAGAACTCGTTCACCATCACACCCGCCACGGTCTCGGCCTCGTGGTTAGGGAGTGCATACGCCTCGGGCCACTTAGTGAAATAGTCCATCACCACACAGATGTACCGGTTATCCCGTGGCATGAGAGGCAGCGGGCCGGCAGTGTCCACAGCCACCCGCTCCATAGGCACCCCCATTCAGTACACCTGTAACGGGGCTCAGTTTCTCTTGGCGGGGCCCTTCTTTGCACTGCACACGTCACATGCTCTGCACCACTCTGACACGTCACTATGCATGCCCACCCAGTAGAAGTGTTGACACAGACGGCACAGGGTCTTTTTCTCCCCCAAGTGGCCACTGGTAACACCACCGTGCAACTCCCTCAGAACCTCACCACGCAAGGCTCGGGGTACTAACACTACCCACGAATCACCGCCCTCTCCGCTCAAGGCCACCCAGTGCTTCACTAACACACCGCACTCGTCCACTCGCAAAGTTTCCCACTGATCGACTAGGCATTTGGTGGCTGGGCTCTCTGCCGCCACTGCCTCCCAGCGGGGGCACCCCCCGCCAGCCTCGATCCACTGGATGATGGGAGCGAGGTCAGAGTCCTCACGCTGTGCCATACGCCACTTGTCATCCCCCTCAGCGGTGCCCCTGTGCACCTGCAGACAGAGACACACAGGGTCATGGTCCTTCCGGGCACAGTGTGAGCAGCCAGCCTCACACTGGCGTCGACTCAGACTGTCAGTGTTGCTGTGGACACAGCCCGGGCGGTGGACGATGCGGTAGTTGTACTGCTCGAGACGCCCCAACCACCTCGCCAGCTGACCCTCCAGCACCTTCAGCTTCTTCAACCACTGCAGGGCAGCATGGTCGGTCCGGACGGTGAACTCAGTGCCATACAGGTAGGGGTGGAAGTGCTCGAGACTCTTCACCACCGCCAGCAGCTCCTTCCTCGTCATGCAGAAGTTGTGTTCCGGCTTACTGAACTTGGCGCTGTAGTAGGCCATGACGTGCTCCCTCCCGTCCTTCACCTGTGACAGGACCGCTCCAACACCCTCTGCACTGGCGTCGGTGCCCAACAGGTAGGGGAGCCTCGCATCCGGGTAAGGCAGGACCGGTGCATCCACCAGGGCCCTCTTCAGGCCGTTGAACACGGCCTGGCACGCCTCGTCCCACAGAAAGCACACCCCTTTTCCAGTGAGCCGGTGGAGAGGGGCTGCCACGCTGGCGAGGTCCTGCACAAAGCAGCGGTGGTACGTGCACACGTTGGTGGGAACGGGCCACTTCACCACTGCCACCATCTGCGGGTCGGTGCGCACACCGTCCCGACTTACGACATGCCCCAGGAACGGCACCTCGTGCTGGAAGAGCGAGCATTTCTTGGGGCTGAGCTTAAGGTTGGCCTTCCTCAGCCGCTGTAGAACCTCCTCCAGCCGCTCTAGCTCCTCCTCGAAGGTGCTCCCGAAGACAATGACGTCGTCGATGTAGACGAGCGCTGTCTTCCACTGCAGGCCGTCCAACACCCTCTCCATCAGGCGCTCGAAACAGCCAGGGGCATTGCAGAGACCAAAGGGCATAACGTTGAACTGCCCACAAGCCCTGCCCGAAGGAGAAGGCGGTCTTCGGCTTGTCCTCCTCTGCCATCTCCACCTGGTGGTAACCCGACTTCAGGTCGAGTGTGGAGAACCACCTGGCCCCCACCAGCGCGTCGAGTGTGTCGTCAATCCTCAGCAGGGGGTAAGAGTCCTTGACAGTCACATCATTCAGTGCCCGGTAGTCCACACAGCAGCGCTGCGTGCCGTCCTTCTTAACCAGGACTACCGCTGAGGACCAAGGACTGTCTGACCGCTCAATCACCCCCTGCGCCGCCAGCTCATTGACAGTGCGCTGCATTTCCTTCCGCCTGGCTGGTGTGATATGTCGGGGTGGGCTCTTGATGGGCGCCCTATTTCCCATGTTGATGCTGTACTTCACCAACCCCGTGCGACCAAGATCCAAGTCACCCCTGCTGAACACATCCCCGTACTGGGCCAGGGTGTGGCGCATCTTCTCCCGTCTGCGCCCCCGTCAGGTTAGCAGCACTCCAGTGCGCCAAATCCTCCAGGAAGTCGGGCAACGGCCTCTCAGCGGCTGACTCCGCGCTCACCAACGCCCCCTCTGGCCGATCCACCTCCTCACAGGTGCCCAGCTTGGCACCAGTGGGTACCTTCCAGGCCTCGGAGAAGTTAGCTACCAGCACCGTAACTAACTCCTCCCCCACCCCAACGAGGCTCCGTCCGACTGCCACGCCGTCAGCCAGCCGCAGGTTTTCCGTGGGCTCCACCATGCCTTCCGCTCCACGTGTCGCTCTGGACAGACGACACCGGACCCTGGCCTCTGTCCTAGGGGGCAAGGTGCAGACGCTCAGCCACGACTACCTCTCCATAGCCAACCTCCGGAAGCATAGGCACGTCTTGACCGCGCACCCTCACCAGTCTCCGTCCAAAGTCGACACAAGCCTTGCTCTGCGTCAGGTAGTCGAGGCCCAGCAGACATGGCTCATACAGATCCTTCGACATACACTGGCAGCCGCTCCACAGCACTGCCCACGCCGATACGAACCTCCACTGGGCCCTTGAGCTGCACACAGTGCCCCGTGATGCTGCACAGCCTCTGTGGCGCGTCTGGGAGTTGTGTGGCAGCCAGCATGTCAGGCCGCACCAAGGTCTTCTCAGCCCCGGTGTCTACTGTCAGGCGGCATGGCTTCCCGTCCACTGAGTCCTCCACCTGCATGGCACTGGTTGTCTGGCACTAGCTTGTGCAAGTCGGGGCCTGGGTGCTGACGGCTGGGGTTCGGCCCTCCTCTCCAGCCTGTCCAAGTTTTGCGCCTGCACTGCCTCCTTTGGCTTAGGGCAGGCGCTCGAATGGTGGCCAGACTTGCCAGTCCCTGCAGCAGAGCTGAAAGGCATCGGAACCCAGCTGGTCAAGGGAACATGTCCTTCGCCCCCTCGGACAACGACTGCGTTTGTGCCCCGTGTCGCCACAGCCCCAACACAAGCCGAGAAAACCGTCCGGGCTCGCCTTCCTCGACACTGCCTTCTTCTCCACCTTCGCCTTCCGGCCCCAGAGGTCACGGCGGGGCTGGGCAGCCGCCCCTAGGCCGCTGGTCGTCTTCAGGAAGGCCTCGAACTCCAAGGCCCTCGCCAGTGCCACTTGCAGGCCCCCAGGGTGCGCCTGCTTAACGTAGATTTACAGCTGCTGGTCGTGCAGCACATCAACAAAGAAATTGCGGGCCAGCACCATGATCATCTCTTCCGGGGCAGCGGGATACAACCTTCTGACCAGCGCTTCCACGTCCTGCACCAGCTGCGACAGTGTCTCGCCCCACTCCTGAGTCTGCTTCTTCAGGCGAGCTTGGTACACCTTGGCCTGATGGTGGTCCCCGAAACGTCGCCGCAGGGCCTCCGCCATGCTCCCGTAAGAAGCACGTTGGACCGGCGGCAGGTGCCCCAACACTTCCACAGCTGGGCCCCGTAGCGATGTTGCTAATTGCAGCGCCTTCTCAGCCTCGTCCCAGCTCTGGGCAGCAGCTAGCATCTCAAACTGGGCAACATAGGCCTCCCAGGCCACGTTCCCGTCATACCTCGCCGGCTTGCGCCTCCCCGAACGGCAGGAAGCTAAGGGACTGGATGGGGGAGAAGGCGGAGCACATGGGCCGTGAGCCGGCCGATATGGAGGAGAGGGCGGCAGAGAGGTGGGGTGAATGGGTCTGACTCCGGCGCCAGCTGGACCCAACGGGGCGGCTCCGATGGCTCCCCAACCTCCTGCTGCAGCTGCTGGCTCTGACACAACACTGCGAGGCCCCAGGGTTCCCTGCCAAGGACCCCAAGGGGACCCCAGCCAGCCTTCCGCCAGCACACGTGACGCTCTGTGTTCCTCCGTGCACGATGTTGCCACCTCTCATCGCTGCCTCTCCGCCTCCACATCCTCCCTCAGGCCCTGGACCTCGCCTTTCAGCATCTGCACCTCCTCCAGCAGTTCACTCTTCACACTGTCACAGGCCTTGTCGATGTACTGCTGCGTTTCCACTTTCAGAGACGAGAGACTGCTCTGGAGAACCTCGGCAAAATGGCGGGCCTGCTCACGTGCCCTCTCGTCTGCCCTCTGATCCAATTCCTGCCTCATACCGGCCAGCATGGAAGCGAACAAGTCCATTTGGCTCGGCTTCACCTCACCCGCGCCAGCCTCTGCCTTGCCCTCTTCCTCACCCTCACGGCGGCCGTTGGGGGACGCCATGACGACACGGCGTAACTCACTGTTCACTAATCCCCACTCTTTTGACACCAAATGTTACACCACACTCCAAGCACAGGCAGGTGGTGTGCCTCAACCCCAGACCACCACACAACGGGCCGTGAACAACCCAGAACAGCAAGACACACCACGCTGTCACTCCACAGGGCCACCAACAAACCACGAGCGGGCAAGACAGGCCAAAGAGGCTCACAGTGCAGGTTTTTCACTTTACTTAACAACTCCAACATGTACAGAACACTGGTTTACAAGGCACAGTAACTCCCAGTACTCAGAGGGGGGCACGGACACTGCACAGGATTCACAGAAGCAGGCAAGGCACACGGGCAGCGCGCACGTCCCTCGTCCCTCACAGCACGGACCTCTCTGTCTACCCTGCAGCGCGGGCCCAGCCGCCGCGATGCACCCCACGCCGCTGGCCATCACCAGTCCTCTGCGCCCCAAACTAGCACCCCCTCTCACAAATAACACAAATACCCCCAAAAATGTACCCCCTAGCGTAACAATACTTTGCTATGAGTATGACAATCTGGCAACAGTTTTACGTATTTTCGTATTATTGTTCTGTTGTTTACTGAATGTTGTGTCCAAGAAAAAGAATACTCATAATTTTAGTTAGTTTTTGGTTATAAGGATTCTTTACGAAATACAAAAATAACATTACCTCCTTATACTTAGGAAACGTCCTGAATCCTGGATCGGCTATGGTGATGTTAGGTGCGCCTACTGTAGCTCGCCAGCAGACGCCATTTTGCTACCAGAACAGCAAGTAAACATCCTCAGAAGATCAGCGGATGCCATGTTGCTGCCAGAACAGCAAGTAAACATCCTCAGAAGATCAGCGGATGCCATGTTGCTGCCAGAACAGCAAGTAAACATCCTCAGAAGATCAGCGGATGCCATGTTGCTGCCAGAACAGCAAGTAAACATCCTCAGAAGATCAGCGGATGCCATGTTGCTGCCAGAACAGCAAGTAAACATCCTCAGAAGATCAGCGGATGCCATGTTGCTGCCAGAACAGCAAGTAAACATCCTCAGAAGATCAGCGGATGCCATGTTGCTGCCAGAACAGCAAGTAAACATCCTCAGAAGATCAGCGGATGCCATTTTGCTGCCAGAACAGCAAGTAAACATCCTCAGAAGATCAGCGGATGCCATTTTGCTGCCAGAACAGCAAGTAAACATCCTCAGAAGATCAGCGGATGCCATGTTGCTGCCAGAACAGCAAGTAAACATCCTCAGAAGATCAGCGGATGTCATGTTGCTGCCAGAACAGCTAGTAAACATCCTCAGAAGATCAGCGGATGCCATGTTGCTGCCAGAACAGCAAGTAAACATCCTCAGAAGATCAGCGGATGCCATGTTGCTGCCAGAACAGCAAGTAAACATCCTCAGAAGATCAGCGGATGCCATTTTGCTGCCAGAACAGCAAGTAAACATCCTCAGAAGATCAGCGGATGCCATTTTGCTGCCAGAACAGCAAGTAAACATCCTCAGAAGATCAGCGGACGCCATTTTGCTGCCAGAACAGCTAGTAAACATCCTCAGAAGATCAGCGGACGCCATTTTGCTGCCAGAACAGCAAGTAAACATCCTCAGAAGATCAGCGGACGCCATTTTGCTGCCAGAACAGCAAGTAAACATCCTCAGAAGATCAGCGGACGCCATTTTGCTGCCAGAACAGCAAGTAAACATCCTCAGAAGATCAGCGGACGCCATTTTGCTGCCAGAACAGCAAGTAAACATCCACAGAAGATCAGCGGACGCCATTTTGCTGCCAGAACAGCAAGTAAACATCCTCAGAAGATCAGCGGACGCCATTTTGCTGCCAGAACAGCAAGTAAACATCCTCAGAAGATCAGCGGACGCCATTTTGCTGCCAGAACAGCAAGTAAACATCCTCAGAAGATCAGCGGACGCCATTTTGCTGCCAGAACAGCTAGTAAACATCCTCAGAAGATCAGCGGACGCCATTTTGCTGCCAGAACAGCAAGTAAACATCCTCAGAAGATCAGCGGACGCCATTTTGCTGCCAGAACAGCTAGTAAACATCCTCAGAAGATCAGCGGACGCCATTTTGCTGCCAGAACAGCTAGTAAACATCCTCAGAAGATCAGCGGACGCCATTTTGCTGCCAGAACAGCTAGTAAACATCCTCAGAAGATCAGCGGACGCCATTTTGCTGCCAGAACAGTTAGTAAACATCCTCAGAAGATCAGCGGACGCCATTTTGCTGCCAGAACAGCTAGTAAACATCCTCAGAAGATCAGCGGACACTATTTTGCTGCCAGAACAGCTAGTAAACATCCTCAGAAGATCAGCGGACGCCATTTTGCTGCCAGAACAGCTAGTAAACATCCTCAGAAGATCAGCGGACGCCATTTTGCTGCCAGAACAGTTAGTAAACGTCCTCAGATCAGCGGACACCATTTTGCTGCCAGAACAGCTAGTATACATCCTCAGAAGATCAACGGACGCCATTTTGCTGCCAGAACAGTTAGTAAACATCCTCAGATCAGCGGGCGCCATTTTGCTGCCAGTGAGTAAACATCCTCAGATCAGCGGGCGCCATTTTGCTGCCAGTGAGACGGCCATGCCCCCCCTTCCTTTTGCCAAGAAAAAATAACAATGGATAAATTTTTATTACATAAAAATAATAGGAATTAGCGTTACGATTACGCATGTGTGTGTGTGTGTGTGTGTGTGTGTGGAGTTGAGAGCTCAGTGGCACCGAGTGATCAAGTTATTTCCCCTATAATTAACTTTTTCCTCCCTCTGATCCTAAAGTTAATCCTCAGGTAGCTAATTATCAGGTTAAATCGTAGACTTTGGATGTGTCTCCCCGGAAGCAATCAGCAGCTCTGCGTTGTCAGACTCAGAGAAGCTCTACCCTGAATGGGGTACATATAACTTCGAGTATAATATCCATGTCCTGATTTCCCTCCAGTAAGAATCAAAATGCATATGAATATACAGTACATGATATAGAAAAAAAAACATGCACATTTTAACTGTTGCTTTAATGCTTTATTATTGTGGAACGATGCAGGAATAAATAGTTACCCAGCAAACATGAAATGCTTGGGCCAAAGTTGGTCCAATGTAGGCACCTCGACTCTAACAATATTGGGCCAAAGTCGTCTAATTTGGCTGCCATTATTGGCCCGACTTATTTCAGTTGTCCGTTTGCACCCCGGGATGTATCAGTACAATATTGGATTTATGTTGGGCCGGTAAAGGATATCTGAATTGTCCCTAAATAGGTAGAAGGGAAATGGACCAATTTCAGCATTTCATATTTTCATATATTGGTCCGATATACAAAATCAATGATATCAAGTACTGGGCTAATATATATATATATATATATATATATATATATATATATATATATATATATATATATATATATATATATATATATATATATATATATATATATATATATGTAATTCGATTTATGCGAGTATTGTGTCCTTGAAGAGGTGGCGTAAATCTAAAACAATGTAAATCAAACAAGAGGTAGGTTTGTACCTTTATTGCCTACTGTATCACTCTGACTCCTCTCCCTCTCATGGTTCCTCCTCTGGCTGCCCTTCCCCTCGTGGTAGCAGAGCAGCGAGGGTGTTGTTGTTGTTGAGTAGCGTGGGTACTGTATTTTTGTTCAAGTGGCACGCGGGAAGAACTGAGCTCAGCTGTGTGGCCGCGGCGCCGTGTGAGTCCAGTTGCGTGAGACATCTGGTGGCCATTCAATAAAATATCGCCTATAAGGGAAAAAAAACGTGTAAATTAAACATTTATTTGGATTTTGGACTGCACGTTATTTAAAAAACGCGTAAACCAAACACGCGTAAATCGAGAGTTACCTGTGTGTGTGTGTGTGTGTGTGTGTATATATATATATATATATATTTTATATATATATATATTTTATATATATATGTATATATATATATATATATATATATATATATATATATATATATATATGTATATATATATATATATATATAGTATATATATATATATATATATATATATATATACTATATATATATATATATATATATATATATATATATATATATATATATATATATATATTTTTTATATATATATATATATATATATATATATATATATATATATATATATATATATATATATATATATATATATATATATGCGAGAGACCGCAGTTGGAAAGGTTTACAAAGTTTAATTCAACAAAATGTTTTATTATTATTTTCAGTATAAAAATACATCATCCTTAAGCATACAGACTAACATATCACAGACATGTTCCATGATCACATAATATCCTTGTAACTAAATGGAGGTATGAAGGGTGGAGGCGAGATGAGCACTAATCCCCTGATGAACCCGAACTGTCAGGCACCCGGAATATGGCGAATACCTGTCATGCGTCAGCCTGGAGGTATACATCTGTATGTCAGGCAAGGGAGTAAAAAGGTGTGGAAAGGTGGCACTAGGTGCGGATAGGTGTGGCACTGGGTGCGAGGTGTTGAAAGACGTTAGTCAGGACACATTCCACTTGGATTTCCACATGTGGGCAGATCCTAAAAGAATAATTTCTAGTTCAGCTCCGAGTGGGAGAGGTGGTGCATAGCTGTCCCTGCATCCACAAAATGCCCACTGTGTATGTGTGTGTGTGTGCATGTGTGCATGCATGAGTGTGTGTGTGTGTGTGTGTGCGCGCCTTTAATGTGAGTAAAACATTTAGTTAAATAAAAGCTATTTAGGAAATAGATAAATCACATAAGCAAGTGAATGGCAAGTGAAAACAGGACTTTCATAACGGATAAGACGTGGTGTAGAGGTATTAACCAAGAGGTGGGCGTGAGCTACCACCACCCGGGTGTCCGCCATATTGAGGGTGCATGACAGTTCGGCAGGGTCACTCCTAACAATGGGATAATGCCCTCATGCTGCCTCCACCCTTCCTACCTCCATGTGCATCACCATTTTGACTATATGTCACAGGAGTGGCTCTTAAAATGAAATAAAAGACACACCAACAACAAAGCTGTGAGCCATACCCAGAGCTGGCTTCCCACATATTCCTAAACTTAAAAAAAGCCACTGAAAATGAAATAAAGGACACACCAGTAACGAAGTTGTTAGCCATACCCAGTGGTGGCTTCCAACAGATTCCTAAACTTTAAAAAAAGCCACTGAAAAGTTTAAAAAACATAGCTCTACAAAATGCTTAATTAATATAATTTTCAGTAGAAAAATACATCACAGCCATGTTCCATAATCACAGCATATCCTTACAAATAAATGTACTGAAAACACATCACAGCCATGTTCCATAATCACAGAATATCCTTGCAAATAAATATACAGTTTATGTATACATCATACAGGCTGATCAAAAAACTCAAAATAATGTTACCATTTTGACTATGTCACAAGTGACTCTTTAAATCATATAAAGGGTACACACAAACAATAAATAAAGTTGTGAGCCATGCTCAGTGGTGTCTTCCCACATTTTCCTAAACTTAAAAGCTTCCACTTTACAAACACAAAACAAAACATCTTTTGAAATTACACTGACTCACTGCTCTCCCGTGATACTTGGAAGCGCCGGCTTCTCCCACCACATCTATCAGAGGCATTCCTTAAGTACTTCATTGTTGTTCTACCAGTTTCATCCTCAGTTGTGATGAAATTATTTTTGGCAAGCAGTGCTCCTGAAACAAAAGTTGCGTATGAGTGTGTGTGTGTGTGTGTGTATTTACCTAGTTGTAGTTTTACAAGGCCTGGGCTTTACGCTCGTGTGGTCCTGTCTCCGTATCTGCATTTATCCAACTTTTCTTTAAAGCTTTGCAGACTCCTCACTGATACTACATCCTCACTTAGTCTGTTCCAAACCTCTACATTTCTTTGCGGGAAGTTATATTTCTTCCCTTCCTCAGTTTTTTACTGTCTTCTTGTGTTTCTGGTAGTAATTCCTTCTGCTAGTATTAACTCCTCGTTGTCTACTTCATCTATTTTGTTCAATAATTTATAGATTTGTATTAGGTCTCCCCTTTCTCTTCTTTGTTCTAGTGTTAATAAGTCCATTTCCTTAAATCTTTCCTCACATGTTAATCCCTCCAGCTCTGGAACCATTTTTGTTGCTATCATTTGTATTCTTTCTAGTTTCTTTATGTGTTTCTTCTTACAGGGAGACCACACTGCCTCTGCATATTCCAATTTTGGTCTGACCATAGTGATAATTAGTTTTCTCATCATATCCTTATCCATGTAGTGGAATGCTGTTCCTATATTTCTCACAGTGTTATATGTGTGTGTGTGTGTGTGTGTCTTCACCTAGTTGTATTGTACACTGTACAGGGTCTGAGGAAAGCTCATTGTCCTGTCTCCATATCTATATGCATCCGATTTTTCTTTAAACATGTGTACATTATCTGCCATAACCACTTCTTCCTTTAAGGCATTCCAGATGTCAACCATTCTAAGAGGAAAACTAATAACTGACAAGTAATTCACTTATAAAACAAACTTAAAATAAGCAAAGCATGAAGATTGATTCCAATATAATAATTTCAGCATCTATTAGACTGGGTTGGCACAAATTAAAAGAAATTTATGTAATTAATTTAATTCAGTCAATTATCTTTTTACTGTGATTTCCTTGTTTTCTGATATAAAATCTGACTTCATCAGAAATTATTGTTAAAAGTTTGATGATTCTTCCTTGTGCACCACATATCAACAAGAATTTAACTTTTAACTTACTGGTTATCACAGAGCAGATCTTTGTTTTCTTAAATCCTGTTTTGTACTCGATGGTTTTCGTTTTCCATCCAATCCGACCTTCCCAATTGAATTTTGTTTGCATTTCACTAGTCATTATTGCATTCATGATGTACTTCACTGCTGCTTTGATGCTTGTGCCACCAAGATGGACCACTCGACGGTACTGAGAGAAAAGAAAGAAAGAAGAAACCAGCATCTTTTGTTTTATAATATAAATATATATATATATATATATATATATATATATATATATATATATATATATATATATATATATATATATATATATATATATATATATATATATATATATATATATATATATATATATATATATATATATATATATATATATATATATATATATATATATATATATATATATATATATATATATATATATATATATATATATATATATATATATATATATATATATATATATATATATATATATATATATATATATATATATATATATATATATATATATATATATATATATATATATATATATATATATATATATATATATATATATATATATATATATATATATATATATATATATATATATATATACACACACACACACACATATATATATATATATATATATATATATATATATATATATATATATATATATATATATATATATATATATATATATATATATATATATATATATATAGAGAGAGAGAGAGAGAGAGAGAGAGAGAGAGAGAGAGAGAGAGAGAGAGAGAGAGAGAGAGGTGGGGGGTGGGGGGGTGATAAAAGACTAAATTGGGATTGTTGCCATATTTCAATTATAATTATAATTGAAACACACGTGCTCTATGCAAATGGTGTTACTTTTACATTCCAAGATGACTGGCTTATGATAAAGGCAAATTAATAATAAGAATCTCAGAAAGTTGGCCGATCCAAAACATAAGAAGACAGCGCAAGTGTTGAAAACTATGCTCTATTTAGTATGGGAGATGCCACAATAATGTATGAAACTACTCAAATTATCATGACTACAGAAACCAATTGTTGTTCGACTTTTCTCAGTAACTAGAGAGGCTTTTACCACATAAAATCACACTTACCATAAGGCTATATCCCGCACCACATACTGCCGCTGCATCGCGCTCCCCGGAGTTAGGGGCACTGTTATGATGACTGAACAACAATGGCCGCCTTAGCATACACAGACTGTACGTGTGTACAATTTACAGTCCACAGACGCCAGTGTCACCATGCAACATGGACAGCATGCATCTAATATCTACTGTGCTAGAACCTAAGTAATACTTATTCTGAGTTATTAATGAGAATAGTCACTAGGACTGAAAATCATTAGAATAGTGGTCCTGGCAATTATTCAGGAGACGATTACCATTGCAGCTTCCAGGACAGTGCCCCCCCCTCGGTGATGACTGCATTCACAATGCCGCCCCTACACTTTACCTCGCTGCTACAGTAATACACTACCGGTACACAACACTATCACTTTGCACCTTGCTCCCGACCGCAGCTCGCAGCTCTGAATGACTAGAATCGTGAGTCACTCTTTCCCTTCTGGAAATTTAGTTTTATGCCTTACCTCATTTGGCATAATTTTTGGTATATTCAGGGGTGTTTTTAATATTATTTCATTTATATTCATAATAAGGTGCTGGAAGTCAAAGACGTTGACCAGATTCTATAATATATCTAGTGAATAAAACATCAGAAAAAAGCATTATACACACCAGATGAGGGTATCGTTCTTCTTGGTACAGTTTCAGGACCTAAAGTTCCTGATCACCGCAGAACGCGTATTGTTCGTGTTCGGTTACTAGTCTGCGGGTCTGTGCGGGAAAGGAGAAAGTGGCCTCCGCTGCCCAGCAGTGCCCAGGATTGTACGCTACTTTACGAGGACTTATGCTATCCCAGCTGTGTTGTTGTGTCTTACAAGTGGACTTAAGTATCAGAGTGTGCTAGGATCCGTTCCTGACCCGCAGTAAAGGCTACAAGTCGCAAAAACTTGGAAGTATTTGTGGCGTGCATCTCGGAGGCATCGACGAATATAGCGGAAACGCTGCGGCATCACATTTTTATGTGCTTATAAAGACCCTGAGAAGCCATTTTAACATGATTTTAGGAGTAAATAAAGCCGTTTGTATCATATTCTCCCCTCACAGTGGCATCAAAGAAAGGAAGCCAGAAATCTTTAAAATGTGCTGATAGGAGTCTGTTTCTGATTCAAAGAACTCCTCTGCATCCTTGTAATCTACTGCTGCACACATTGTGTGGAATGTGGAGGGAGTGGACAGTGCTTGATTGGAAACAAGATATGAAAGACCAAAATTGTGTTTTAAACCATTTGGTTTAAACCGCCAACCCTGCCTATTACTGCTCCCATAATTATGACCTCTGATGTCAGAACACGTCATTCCTTGCATCATAATACTACTACTTATATTTTGACTAGTTTATAAACATATTCTTTCAAACATTAGTATTTAAATATATACACATACATAATAATTACCCTCTGGGTTTTTTAAATGTTGCATCACTAGCACTTGGGTGTGGTGTCGTGTGCGAAGTTGAAGCAACACCGACATCTGCTGCCAAGGCTGGTCTCTTGACCACTGCATTGGCACGCTGAAGAGGTGGCCGGTCACTCACATCAGGTGGTGGGGGCAGCTTCTGATAATTGCGTGGTAGCTCCACAGTACTGCCAGAACTCCCAGAGTCTGATTCAGAGTCTGAAAACTTTCGCTTCTGAATCCTGTGGGAAAAAATTTTTACTTAAATTTCATGGGAGCAGAAATTTATAAGCTCCTAGATCCCAACACTGATGCATCATTCATATTTTTCTACTATAATTTATACTACATAAAGTATATCAGAGTAAATCAAAAAGAATTTGTATCATGGATAAAATTGTAATTTACTGATATCATTGAATTTGTATCAGCTAACTGCCCCTACCCCAAGTAATACTACACACCTCCTGTTCCCTCGTCCATATTCTGAAGTCATCTGAAGGGAAATAAGAATATATAGGTACAGGATGGGGATTTTTTTTTTTTTTTTTTTTTTTTTTTTTTTACTAAAGAAATATTTTGTTTCTTCTGTTTTAATCCCTTTTAATCATGCTCAGTGCATATTTTAGCGTGTGTGTGTGTGTGTGTGTGTTTGTGCGTGCGTGCGTGTGTGTATTTACCTAGTTTACCTAGTTGTAATTTTACAGGGCCTGGGCTTATGCTCGTGTGGTCCCGTCTCCGTATCTATAAATATCCAACTTTTCCTTGAAGCTCTGCACACTCTTCGCCGATACTATTTCTTCACTTAATCTGTTCCAAACCTCTATATTTCTTTGAGGGAAGCTATATTTCTTTATGTCTCTGGAGCATCTTCCCTTCTTCAACTTTTTACTATGTCCTCTAGTATTCCTGCTGGAAGGTTCCTCTCTTAGTAGCAATTTCTCGTTACCTACTTCTTCCATTTTACTCAATAGCCTATAGATTTGTATTAGGTCTCCTCTTTCTCTTCTTTGTTCTAGTGTTGGCAAGTCCATTTCCTTTAGTCTTTCTTCATATGTCAGTCCCTCCAGTTCTGGAACCATTTTTGTTGCCATCCTCTGTATTCTTTCTAGTTTTTTTGTGTTTCTTCATATGTGGAGACCACACTGTTTCCGCATATTCTAGTTTGGGTCTGATCATAGTAGTAATTAATTTTTTCATCATTTCTTTGTCCATGTAGTGGAATGCTATACCTATATTTCTCACCATGTTATATGTATCACTGAAGATCCAATTTATATGACTTTCTGGTGTGTGTGTGTGTGTGTGTGTGTGTGTGTGTGTATTGTAAACTAAGACATCACAAGTCAATAATAGTAATACTTTATATATATATATATATATATATATATATATATATATATATATATATATATATATATATATATATTATATATTGTTGTGCTGGAAGCTTCCCCCGGCGACCACAGGCCTCTAGAAGGCTCCCGGAGAAACGAGCAAGGGGGCGGGGAGCAAGGCGAGCCGTCCGCTCCCCGCGGGGCGCGGCCAGGCGCCAGGCGGGAAGTGTTGCCAACTCGCATATATTTTTGCTACATGTTCTTGTGTGATCTAAAATATACTGTAACATTCTAGACTGTACTGTTCTGGATATATTAGGAGAAGAGGGCGAGAGAGTTCCAGTCTTAGTAAGCTAGTGGTAAGTGAAGAGTCAGAGTGAAGTGTACTACTAAGGAAGAATATTAAACTACAGAAGCTGTGCAAAGTGTTTACATATCTCCCTCCCACGGAGTCTCCTGACGGCGACACGGAACCCAAGTAACACGTCCGGCATAACACTGGTGTCAGGAGTGTAGGCATTTGTTTTTCGCCATGGAGACTCGTTCCCAAGCTGCCCAGAGGGACGACATGTTGACTGAACTTTTGGAAGCCTTGAGACTACAGGGGGAGAAACAAGAAAGAGCACAGCAACAACAAGAAAGAGCACAGCAACAACAAGAAAGAGCACTCCAGGAACTCAAAGAACAACAAGAAAAAGCACACCAAGAACTCAAAGAACAACAAGAAAGAACACTCCAAGAACTCAAAGAACAACAAGAAAGAGCACAGCAACAACAAGAAGGAACACTCCAAGAACTCAAAGAACAACAAGAAAGAGCACAGCAACAACAAGAAGGAACACTCCAAGAACTCAAAGAACAGCTAGAAGATCGCTTCACAGGATTACAGCTACAGCTAAAAGCAGTACAAGATGGAAGTGAATCAGTGCGAAGAGAAATGACTGATGTGACCACGAACTTGGGACAACGCCTGACAGAAGTGGAGAAAGAACACACAAATCTTCAACAAGAGATGGAGGTGGTACGGGAGACGACACACAAAGAAATATTAGAAGTGCAGGGAAAGGTGAACCGTACAGAACAGGCAGTTTGTGATGTAAGTGACAGAGTGAAGGCCCTCGAAGACTGCTTGGCTGGAAACAGACAGCCAATGCCTGCAGGGGCTAGTTGTACCCAAGATGCTTCTTCTACGCAAGTCCGGGGTAGTTTGAGCCCTGCTTCGCCTGAGTTTATCCCCGCAAGAAGTTTCGCCAGCCCCATGAGTCTGCTGGGTTCGCCTGTTAGAAAGAAGCCTCAGGAGTTTGATGGCAAGGTCTCCTGGGAGGCTTACTTCAGAACCCGCAACAGGAGGCGCGGCGAGTCTCTCCAGGAACTTGCTCAGGACCTTGAGAGCATGGCGCACAAGGCATACCCAGGTGCCACCCCTGACCTGCTGACGGTTTTGCTGCGTGATCAATTCATCGATGCCCTGGACAGCCCTCAGCTGAAGATACAAGTGAACCAAGCTAAGCCAACATCAATGCAGGAAGCTCTGGCACGTGCCATGGAGTTTGAGTCCTTTGTTAGGTCTAGCTTATCAAGCTTCAGGGACGACTCGACTTCTGGCTTTAGGGCACGAAAGGGCGCTGTCAGCGACACAGACAGGTTCCAAGGAACGTGCTGGTATTGCGAGAAGGTTGGGCACAAGGAGAACGAATGCTATAAGAAGAAGAAGGAATATGAAGGTGCCGCTAAGAAGAAGCCCAGGGAAGGACCCAAGTGCTGGACCTGTGGAGAAAAGGGGCACTGGAAGAATGAGTGTCGGAAAAATGTGCCCCCAACGAGGGACCACCACTCGGGAAACTAAGAAGGACTGGTTCACGGGGGCAACGACCAGTCTGTCCTGTACATGCCCCGAAGATATCAGTGTGCAGGAGAACCACCATGACAAGCTGCCAAGTGGAGGGCAAGGTTGACGGAGTGTTGTGGCCTGTGGTCGTCGACACAGGCTCGGAACGCACATTGGTGCGGCCTGACGTGGTGAGTCATCGTCGGCTTCCTAAGACGCCGCATCGACTGTGCGGAGTCACAGGACACTACGCAGAGCTCAGAGGCCCAGTGGACGTGAAGTTTGAGCTCGGAGGAAAGGAAGAGTTCCTCTCTGTGTACGTGGCCGACATGGATGACCCCTGCATCCTAGGTATGGATTATCTTGTCTCCCACAGGTGCGAGCTGGACTTCCGCGCTAAGCAGCTGACTGTAGGAGGAAGGAGGGTGCCACTGACGACTGTGAACAAGGAAGACCTGCCAGTGACGGTCAAGCGCACCACCATTATTCCTCCGAGGTCGGAGATGCTGTTACCCTGTCAAATTACGGTGCCCCCGGCTAGCCTGTGTGTGGTAGAGAGTGGAAGTCGATGCCCGGTAGAAAACGGGTGATTGTAGGAAGTACTTTGGTAGACCCTGCTGCAGCGGAAGTGCCTGTCGTCGTGGCCAATGTCTCTTTCAGCCCAAAGAAAATAAAACAAGGGACCATGGTGGGATTGTGCCAAGAGATCGACCAGAAACCAAGAACCTGTGTCTGCAGGAGAACCCTGACGAAGCCCCAGGAGGAGCTGCCTGACTACCTGCGCGATCTGTTTGACAGGAGCTCCAAGTGTCTAGAGGAACCCCAAGTGGAACAGCTCAGGGAGCTTCTCTTGAGAAATGCAGATGTGTTTTCCACAGGAGACCTGGACTTGGGGTGTACGGACCTGGTAGAGCACCACATCGACACAGGTAGCCACCGCCCAGTGAAGCAAGCTCCTCGAAGGATGGCACCAGCCCGTCGCAAGGAGATGGATGAGGTAATGGATGATCTCCGGCAACAGGGGTTAATCGAGCGGTCCAGCAGCCCGTGGGCGTCTGCTGTAGTGCTCGTCAGGACAAAGGACGGTTCCCTCAGGTGCTGCGTGGACTACCGAGCCCTCAACGATCTCACCATCAAGGATTCATACCCACTCCCACGGATCGACGACACGCTCGACGCCTTGGTGGGCTCCAAGTGGTTTTCAACACTGGATATGAAGTCTGGGTATCACCAAGTCAAAATGGCGGAGCAGGACAAAGAGAAAACAGCCTTCTCCTACGGTCAAGGCCTGTGGCAGTTTAAGGTCATGCCCTTTGGCCTGTGCAACGCGCCGGCCACGTTCGAGCGGCTGATGGAGAGGGTGCTGGAGGGACTTCACTGGAAGACGGCACTCATCTACCTCGACGACGTGATTGTCTTTGGCCAGACCTTCGAGCAGGAGATGGAAAGACTATCAGAGGTTTTCGCCCGGTTTAGAGCTGCACATCTTAAGCTCAGCCCGAAGAAATGCTGCCTATTCCAAAGGGAGGTCCAATACTTGGGACACATCGTGAGCGAGGCTGGAGTACGCACTGATCCTGAGAAGGTGGCTGCGGTAAGGGACTGGCCGACACCCACCAACGTGAAGGAGCTGCGGAGCTTCCTCGGGTTGTGCTCATACTACCGCAGGTTAGTGAAAGGCTTCGCTACGATTGCTGCACCACTGCACCTCCTGACGAAGAAGGGGCGCAAGTTTGAGTGGACAGCGGAAACTCAGGTTGCCTTTGAGAAGCTCAAGGAGGCCCTCATCAGCTCGCCTGTACTCACCTACCCAGACCCCTCTAAGCCTTTTATACTGGATTGTGATGCCAGTGATGAGGGGATTGGTGGAGTGCTGTACCAGGCGTGTGCCGACATGGAACGGGTTGTGGCCTACTTCAGCAAGAAGCTCACCCCAGCCGAGAAAAACTATTGCGTGACCCGGAAAGAACTCCTGGCAGTAGTCAAGAGCCTTGACTTTTTCCATGCTTACCTGTACGGTGCAACTTTCACCATCCGCACGGATCAAGCTGCATTGCGGTGGTTGAAGTCACTGAAAAACCCTGAGGGCCAGCTTGCTCGCTGGATAGGTAAACTAGAGCAGCATCACTACACTATTGTGCACCGATCTGGGCTAACACACGGTAACGCGGACAGCTTGAGCCGGCGCCCCTGCCTACCTGAGTGTCAACATTGCCTCCAGAGGGAAAGCGTCCAGAATATGTGCCGCCGCACTACAGTGGAACAGACAGCGGAGGTGCCATGGGAAGACTTGGGAAAACTGCAGCGGGAGGACCGAGATCTGAGACCAATTATGGAGTGGCTGAGTCAGTCGTCAACGCGACCTGGATGGGAAGTAATCTCGAGAGAAAGCCCTACCACCAAGAATTACTGGACTCAGTGGGACACTCTTTGGATGGACAACGGGGTGTTGCAGCGACGCTGGGTCTCTCATGATGGTCTTGACCACTACTGGTCCACGGCGCTACCTATGAAGTCCCGGGAAGGTGTCCTGAAAGAAATGCACGACAGCATCACCAGCGGACACCTTGGGGTAAAGAAGACACTGAGTCGCCTGCGCCAAAGGTTCTACTGGGTTGGCATGAGGAAGGACGTGGAAGAATGGTGTCACGCGTGTGAGGTGTGCTGTGCAAAGAAGGGCCCCAAGAAGCGTCACCGTGCCCCATTGCAACTATACCAGGTTGGAGCCCCCATGGAACGGGTGGCAGTGGATATAGCAGGACCCTTGCCTCTGACGACGAACGGAAATAGGTACATCTGCGTCACAATGGATTACTTCACCAAGTGGCCGGAAGCCTACGCCATCCCTGACCAGGAAGCCACTACCATCGCCAAGGTTTTGGTGGAGGGGTTCTTCTGTCGTTTCGGTGTGCCTAACGAGCTCCATTCCGACCAGGGAAGGAATTTTGAGTCAACAGTCCTTGCTGAGTGCTGCAAGCTTCTGGGTATCAAGAAGACCGGACCACCCTCTGCACCCACAGTCAGATGGAATGGTGGAGAGGTTTAATTGGACGTTGGGCCAGGAGTTGGCCAAGCAGTGCAACAATGATCAGTCTTCATGGGATCAGAAGCTGCCTGCGCTTCTCATGGCCTACAGGTCTGCCGCCCACGAGACTACGGGGTATTCACCGGCAAAGCTGATGTTTGGACGTGAGCTGCGATTGCCGGTGGACCTACTGACAGGAAGGCCTCCTGGGGAAAGCCTTCCAAGGGACGCCTCCAGTTTTGCCCGTCAACTAGAGGAACGACTGGAAGAGGTGCACCATCAAGTCCGAGGTGCCTTGAAGTTCTCCGGGGAGGCCATGAAGCTCGGTTACAATATGAGGGCAAGCCACGTTGACTTCAAGGAAGGAGACCAAGTCTGGCTTTACAACCCGCAGAGGAAGAAAGGACAGTCTCCGAAGTTACAGAGCCCCTGGGAAGGCCCTTATACTGTGCTAGAACGCCTCTCCGACGTGACTTACCGAATCCGGAGAACGGAAAAGACCAAGCCGAAAGTTGTCCACGTCAACCGCCTATGGAGGTACCACGGTCCGGGAAACTACACCTGGAACAACTACAGACACCCAGCAGCCGACGAAAACGCAAGGGACGTCCAGGACCGAGAAGAGGTCGACGACGACATAAGCCTTCTGGACCTTTCAGCCGAGGGAGATAACCTCCCGGCTTCGGCAGATGTTCCAGGGACACCCCAAGAAGCGGACGACGACGAGGCGCACCAGGAGACAGACGCGCAGGAGGCACCGAGCAGAAGACAAAGGCAACGCAGGCGTCCACAGCGATACGACGATTATTATGTTTTTGATTAATTCTCTTACGTTTGTATATAGTTAAGTGTGTGATCGGGACGATCACAATTAAGAGGGGGGGATAGTGTTGTGCTGGAAGCTTCCCCCGGCGACCACAGGCCTCTAGAAGGCTCCCGGAGAAACGAGCAAGGGGGCGGGGAGCAAGGCGAGCCGTCCGCTCCCCGCGGGGCGCGGCCAGGCGCCAGGCGGGAAGTGTTGCCAACTCGCATATATTTTTGCTACATGTTCTTGTGTGATCTAAAATATACTGTAACATTCTAGACTGTACTGTTCTGGATATATTAGGAGAAGAGGGCGAGAGAGTTCCAGTCTTAGTAAGCTAGTGGTAAGTGAAGAGTCAGAGTGAAGTGTACTACTAAGGAAGAATATTAAACTACAGAAGCTGTGCAAAGTGTTTACATATCTCCCTCCCACGGAGTCTCCTGACGGCGACACGGAACCCAAGTAACACGTCCTGCATAACAATATATATATATATATATATATATATATATATATATATATATATATATATATATATATATATATATATATATATATATATATATATATATATATATATATATATATATATATTTTTTTTTTTTTTTTTTTTTTTGTCACTATAAAAAACTAATTTGCCAGTTCTGAAAAAATCAGAAAAATAATGTGAGAAAATAAGGAACCAACCCCATTTGGAGAGCACTCTTGCTGTATACTTGCACCAGTTGTGTTCTGGGGAATTCCTCTCCTTTATTGGTTTGGCCAGCTTAGCTGTGTTACGGTATGGAGGCCAGTAACACTTTGTTTCCTCATCTGTCATCCAGGCACTTGGCACCACATTCACTTCATTTTCCTCTTCAAATGCAACAACTGCATACCTGGCCATTTCTTACCCCTCTCATTTTCCGTTAAGATAATGTACAAGTTTCAAAATGCTGATCAAAGAATGACTCCTAAAAAGCTTCATAATATTGGGCTGAGATATCTCCAAGATTTAGGACATAGTTATAGTCTTGAAGGCATCTTTGATATGGAAACAAGACAGATAATGAAAACCTTGTGCACAGGTGCAAGAAAGGCCCACGCGAGACCAACTCAATCATGTAGCATCAAGTTGCACCTACTCATATCTATTGCAGCTATAGCGTAAATCAAGACTTAGCAATTTTTGTGTTCGAAGGATTTTCTTGAAACTATTTTTTTGTAAACTCTGTACTTTCAAAGACTGGGCAGCTTCACTCAACCTACTGAATAGCTTACTACTGGTGATTTGCATGTATTAATGGCAATGCAGCAATTTTGCCCTTCTTGTATGGGAGGAGTACATATTTCATTTGGATGGCCTTATAAGAACAGCTGTTCAGGGTCCTACTTTCTTGTGCCACTACATATATCCCAAGAGCTCCTGATTTTGTTGGATATTCAAATAAATCATCATAATGTTCATACAAATTATATAATATATATGTATCTGGGTCATTTTCATACTGCACAATGTTCATAACTTTCCCAACATGATTATTGACCATTATGCCTTGGTCAGCAGAGTGAAGTCAAACACAGAAATTCTCTAAATACAGTGCTCTAAACTGGCGGCATGAACCATCCTTAGGAACAGGTCCATCATTGTGCTGTAACATTGTATATGGATACTTCATTTTTTCCTGTTCTGATTTGAAATGTTTTTGTTCATAGATTCTGTTAATTACTTGACTCAAAACACAATTTGGCTTCCTTATAAGCCTTTTTAATGATCCCAGGTAATTCTCAAAGGGGAAAGCAGAGAATCCATCAATAGGCCTGTATTTCTTTACATCATCAGTTAGATGACAAAGATTATGAATGTTGTATACTAGGTGTCTTGATCCAAACAAACTTTCAAAGTGTGTTATGAAGGCAATCAAATATTTCTTAGCTACTCTTAACCCTTTCATTTCTAAACGCTTGCAGTAGGTGTTAGGCGTATTTGCTGGTGGTGCTAAACACTCGCTGCGAGCTCCACCCGCACTAAAATCTCCCACGTATGAGAGTGTTCCAACACTAATTCTCACAACACAGGGTTGCCAATCGAGTGGATTCTTCACTAAATTTGGTGGAAAATCACATCAGCTCAGTGCGTCAAATCTACGGACAAGTAACTGGTGGATGTTCTTGCCCAATATAGCGGCATTTTTGCATAGCTTGACCTATCACCTGACTGATTCTTTGACCAAATAGTTGTAAATAGTGCAGTTGGCAATGCTCCCTTGCCAGAATCTGAAGAAAAGATGTCCGCAGTTCCCTCAATACGGCTGATCATCCCGCACGCACTGACGTAAGTGTTAACATTCAACACTCCCTGAATGTGCATGTACGTTTGCAAGAGAGGCATACATAACCGACTCCTATAGATCTGGACCTCCTCTTTCCAATGGTGTTTTTGGTTTTTAGCTGTGATGAATAGTTTTTGAGATACAGATGTTAAAAGAGACCCCCCATTGGGCTCCCCGGCTGCGCCTGAGGGGATAGTCACGTCCGCACCGCGCGCAAGGAAAGGGTTAAGTCTTGTGGATTTAAGTCTTCTGCAAGCATACGGATACTAACACTTAGTAAAGAAAGTTTTTGTATATGTTTTCAGGAACATTGTTAACTAAGTAGACTGTCCCAGTATACAAAAGAAAGGATCTAAATTCTGTGGCTTTATATCTGTCTAATTCATTCAGTGATCTTGGTCAGTTTTCCTCGGAGGCGACGTTTCTCAAGAGAGAACATGTTAAGCGTGGAAAGCCTTTCTTCGTAGGATTTGTTGCGCAAGGAAGGGATCATTTTTGTTGCCCGACGCTGAACACCTTCTAATTTAGCAATGTCCTTTGCATGGTGAGGAGACCAAAACCATACTGCATATTCCAAATGGGGTCTGACTAAACTATTGTAGAGCAGAAGTATTACATCTTTATTCTTGAATAAAAAGTTTCTTTTAATGAAGCCCAACATTCTGTTCACTTTATTTGCTGCATCGATGCATTGATGTGAGAATTTGAGGTTTGACGCGATTTTGACCCCCAGGTCCCTAACACATTGAACGCTTGTGAGTCTGGTACCGGTACCGTGCCATATAGCTGGTACTGTTAGTACCGGTACTCGTACCGGTACCTGCCCACCCCTATTGTTGAGTAGCGTGGCAGCGTGGGTACTGTATTGTTGTTCAAGTGGCGCGCGGGAAGAACTGAGTTCAGCTGTGTGGCCGCCGCACCGTGTGAGTCCAGTTGTGTGAGACATCTTGTGCCACTCCATCAAATATCGCGTAATAGTGAAAAAACGTGTATATTAAACATTTATTTGGATTTATAACAAAAAAGCCAAAACTCGCTACCTCTAGTTGTATGGTGTATGTATATATATATATATATATATATATATATATATATATATATATATATATATATATATATATATATATATATATATATATATATATATATATATATATATATATATATATATATATATATATATATATATATATATATATATATATATATATATATAGATATATATATATATATATATATATATAGATATATATATATATATATATATATATATATATATATATATATATATATATATATATATATATATATATATATATATATATATATATATATTTTTTTTTTTTTTTTTTTTTTTTAGTCTCACCTTATTGCGCCGGTAGGCTTCTTCCCGGTGGGGCCTGATGGTTGGCCCAAGGCTTCTTTCTGGTGGGTCCTGATGGTCGGCCCAGCCCGTTCTGGCGCAGGCGAGTGTTTTATAGGGGCGCCATCTTGCATTGGCTCATGCTGCCCTCCCGGAGCTCATCTTTGATCCTAGAATCTAGAGTCCAGGTTGATAGGTGGTCTTCTGGACAGCATGTGGGTAGTTTTAAGCCACTCGGTGGCGGCTGAAAAATCCCAGCTTGGTGGCACTGGGCGGGGATTGAACTCACGTCCTCCTGAACGCGGGGCTGTCTCACTATCCGTTCAGCCACCGCCTCCCCATCTTCTCAAATATATATATATACAGTAAAACCCCAATTATCCGAAATGGAAGGGGGGAAGCCTCTTTCGGATAAGCCGATTTTTCGGATAATCCGGATTTATGGCCGCCATTTTGATCGCCGCCAGTTTGATCGTCGGCATTGT
Source organism: Eriocheir sinensis (assembly GCF_024679095.1). Classification (NCBI taxonomy): domain Eukaryota; kingdom Metazoa; phylum Arthropoda; class Malacostraca; order Decapoda; family Varunidae; genus Eriocheir; species Eriocheir sinensis. The sequence goes on along the minus strand of NW_026111161.1, from coordinate 113,140 downwards.
GTTCTGCTGTATGGTAAGGACGACTTTCTTCCTTTTCCCGGTTTCTTTCGGCATGGTGATGTAGAAAGAAGTGAGGTCGAAGCACAGGTAGAACGCGATGCGACTGCCCAGTGTGAAGTGTGTGACGCGACTGCCGCCGACTGACGATGTAAACAATGAAACCAAACAAACACACGCTACGCTAAACAAAGTAGTACGCTTAAAACATGTGATGTAAATGTTTTATTGTATGTTTGTCTGTGTGTCTCCTTGTCTGGACCAGTGTATGTTGATACTTGTGAGCGTTGCAGATCTGAATTGTGAATGTTGCAGAGTGCGATTGTGAATGGTTGTGCAAGCTTGCAAGTGTGACCTTGATGCATCGTGCAGGTGGAGACACAGTATGATGACTCATATTATCGCGCAACTCGTATGTTGGAAGGGGAATGTGGCATGGAGTGGAGAGGGGAGTCGTGTTTGTGTCGTTGTCTTGAGAGTACGGTGTGAGAGTAGTCGTGCAGTAGTTTGTTCGCTCGCCGCACCTACGTCCTTGCTGGGGCGAAGGTGCGGACGTGGTGTTGTTGAGAGTTTGTTTAATGTTTTTTGTCTAATACATTGATCTATTCGTTACAAGCTATTTCGGCAATATGTATTAGAAAGCATATTCATTTTAACTGTTCTTATCAATTTTAAATGTGTTAATATAGTACATATGTAGTTACTTTTATTTATTTTTGATGTTTTATAACGTTTTAGTATAGAAAAAAAATTTTAATTGCATTATCCAGATCAATTTCGGATAATCCGGTTTTTCGGATAATCGGGGTTTTACTGTATATATATATATATATATATATATATATATATATATATATATATATATATATATATATATATATATATATGTATGTATACAGTCGTCCCTCAAATAGTACGGTTTCGGTTTTATACAGATTGTCCTGGAAGAATTTTTGTAGGATTTTGAAATTTCTCGCTCATTGCACCAAGTAGCCATGGCTTGAGTGGCATCACTGTTCTACCAAAACACCTGCTGAAAGCACCCATAAGCATTTGAGAAAGGTGTTCACCTTGCAGAAGAATTAAGATTTAGGAGAAGTTACGTTTTGGGATGAGTTACATTGCGGTAGGGAGAGCATACCACGTGAATGAGAGCAGTGTTCGCTGTAACAATCATAATGTAAAAGAAATATTTACCATCATATATAGGTATCATAATATTGATTTACCCATTACCTTATTTACATTAAAAATATAAACATTTACTGTTATTGGAATATTTCCACAGGAGTGTTGGAGGCAGCGATGTGCCCAATGATACTGCTCATCAAACTCTTAAGTCTCTGCTTGTTTTGGTGAGTGTTATGTAGGATGGAGTGAGTGTGTGTGTTAAATGTGTGTGTGTGTGTGTGTGTGTATTTACCTAGTTGTAGTTTTACAGGGCCTGGGCTTTATGTTCGTGTGGTCCCGTCTCCGTATCTGCATTTATCCAACTTTTCCTTAAAGCTTTGCACACTCCTCGCCGATACTACATCCTCACTTAGTCTGTTCCAAACCTCTATATTTCTTTGTGGGAAGCTATATTTCTTTATGTCTCTCAAGCATCTTCCTTTCCTCAATTTTTTACCGTGTCCTCTTGTGCTCCTGGTGTTTATTTCTTCTTTTAGTAGTAACTCCTCGTTATCTACTTCTTCCATTTTGCTCAGTAATTTAAAAATTTGTATTAGGTCCCCTTTCTCTTCTTTGTTCCAGTGTTGGTAGGTCCATCTCCTTTAATCATTCTTAATATGTCAATCCCTCCAGTTCTGAAACCATTTTTGTTGTCATTCTTTGTATTCTTTCTAGTGTGTCTCTTCTTATGGGAAGACCAAACCGCCTCCGCATATTCCAATTTTGGTCTGATCATGGTGGTTATTTACTTTTTTGTCATATCCTTATCCTCGTAGTGGAATGCTAATCCTATATTTAACACCATTTTATATGTATCTCCAAGTATCCTATTAACATGACTCTCAGGCTGTAGATTATCTTGTATTGTCACTCCCAGATCTCTTTTCATGAACTTTTTTTTAATATTTCTCCATCTCCCATTTTATATGTTCATTTTGGTCTCCCTTCACTCTTTCCCATTTCTATTACATGACATTTTTTCACATTGAATTCCATCTCCCATTTAATACTCCATTGCCAAATCTTGTTCAGGTCATCTTGCAGAATTTTACAGTCTTTACTGTTTCTTATATGTCTTAGCTGTTTTGCATCGTCTGCAAACAGGTTCATATAACTGTTTACTCCCTCTGGCATATCATTTACATTTACTAGGAAGAGAACAGGTGCCAATACCGATCCTTGAGGCACCCCACTCTCTGAAATTCTCCATTCCAATTTTGTGTCCTTTACCACTGTTCTCATCTCTCTTCCCCTTAAGTAGCTTTCCATCCAGCTTTTCATAATCCCTTTCAATCCTCCTTTATTCTCCGGCTTCCATAGTAGTCTTGTATGTGGAACTTTGTCGAACGCCTTCTTCAGGTCCAAGTAAACACAGTCAACCCATCCGTCCCTTTCCTGTATTTTGTCTGTCACTCTTGAGTAAAAGCTCAGTAAATTTGTCACACATGAGCGCCCTTTTCTTAAGCCATATTGTTTACTTGTGATTATATTATGCTCTTCTTGAAATCTCGTCCATTGTTACTTTATCACTTTCTCACATATTTTACATACTACACTGGTCAATGATACAGGTCTGTAGTTCAGGGGTTCTTCCTTTTTTCCGCTTTTGTATATAGGGACCATTTTGGCCCTCTGCCACTCCTTTGGTACTTACCAGTTGTTATTGAGCATTTAATGATATCATATACTGGTCTAACCAGCTGATCTCTGTATTTTTTTCAATATGTAACCTGAGACTCCATCCGGTCCTAGTGCTTTCCTCTTCCAGCTCCCCCATCATTTTATATATCTCCTCTTTATTTACTGTGACTTCTTCCATATCAACATTTATCTTGTTTTCTTGTGGTTTGTTGAATTGTGATTCTTTTGTAAAAACTTGCTGGAACTTTTTGTTTAGTAGCTCAGTCATGTCTTTAGGATCTTCAATTATCACATTCCCATCACTCAATCTTTCTATTGTTTCCCTTGGTTTGATCTTTCTTATAAAATGTGTGTAAGAAAGGAGACTTTTTTGAAAGACAAAGAAGTACAGTTTTCCACACAGGAGAGTGGATACATGGAATGGACTCAGCAAAGACATTGTTGAAGCGGGCAGTGTCCATAAAATGAAGGAAAAGCTGGACAAATATTGAATGGGGGACAGGACTGTCCGAGCTTGAGCTCAGGCCCTGTTCACTACAAATAGGTAAACACACACACTGAGGAACTTTGTGATGGCGGAAGGAGGCACAGGACTCTGAGTGGGGGGAGTAAGAGGAAGAGGAGTAGCAGCAGGATGTGGAAAAGTATGAAGAGCAATAGGGATCAGGGCGAGGCAAGGGTGATGGTGTAGGCAGGGCAATGGGGGAGGAATGGGAGGAGCTACAGAGGGGAGGGAGGGGAAGGGGGAGAAAAACCTGAGTACTGGGATTGTTGTTGACCAAATACCCTTTAGTACACATACATGGAGGCAGAAGCAGAAGACCTTCAACATTGCCCTTTAGAGTCTTCTCTTTGGGGAAATGAGAAACATGCGAGTTACTCAGCCAACCATCCAGAGGAAATATTCTTAGCCAAGTATTATTAGGAAACATAAACAGAAGAGAGGCAATTAGATATTGTGTTCAAATATTTTGGAGAAAAGTGTAAAGGCTGTGAAGAGAAGGGAGTAGAAGCAACCATAGCTGGGCGATATCGCGATACTTTATCGCTGATAACAAAATCGGATTATCGACCATCCGCTACTTATTTCAATATATATCGGTATCTTCGTTACTTTTGTAACCAAACTAGCGATAATCGCTACATTTTTTCCGCCCCTCAGAAAAAAACGTTGTCTCCTTACTGCGCATGCGTGGCCCAGTGTTGTATGAAAAAACTTCGGGGTATGAAATATCTTCGGTGATGAAATTTCATACTTAGATCATGAAAATTAAAACACTAGGTTATTTTTTTATGCTACTCAAAAATCAATATATCAAAGAGAAAAATCATTTAATTTTGCCCCAAAAATGATTATTCACTGCCTCAAATTTGATATTCCATATTCGTTTGCGACCATGCCATGATACTGAAGGCACCCGGTGTTGTGTTATTTGGTGTCCCATCGTCAAAAGCTGGCGCTTTTGTTTACAAACACTGGTCTCTCGTGAACTGTGCATGCTCAGACCATTAAGTGTAGACCTGTACAGTCTCACAATGTTTTTTTAACACATTAAGAGTTGCTGGAAAGCTGAATCAAACATACAGCACCACCATCCTCGCTGTTTCTAGAACGACGTACACTCTGTACATATAAATACAACTCGTACAGAGTGTCGTTCTAGAAACAGCTAGGATGGTGGTAGTGGTACTATATGTCTGATTCAGCCTTCCAGCAACTCTTAATTATGGTTAAAATGCTTTGTGAGACTGTACAGGTCTACGCTTGCTGGTCTGAGCATGCACCGTTCATGAGAGACCAGTGTTTGTAAACAATTTTTGACGGTAGGGACGCCAAATAACACAACACCGGTTCAGGCATTTCTAGTATTACCGTCCATATGTACGTGTCAACGTGTGGTTTTAAGGTTTTGTAAGTTTTCTAAAATACAGATAATGAAAATTTGAATTCATCAATGTTGTTCTATCTGAAATATCAATATAGTATCGTTTTTTGCCTATCTGACTTATCGCTAGCTAGTATCAGAATTGTGGATTTATATCGGGTATTGGTTATCGGTTATCGCCTATATTTGTGTCTCTAGTTAACGAATATTGGTTATCACCGATAAGGTTTTTCATTATCAGTTATCGGTTATCGGGAATAAGGTTTTCTGTTATCGTGCCCAGCTATGGAAGCAACCAACAGGAGGCCAAGAGTAGGGGGCTGTTTCAAAGGCAATCCCTCCAAACTGAACTGAACTGAACACATCACGGTGTAGGGACTGCTCTTATAAATGCATGATAAATATTTACCATCATATATAGGTATCATATTATTGCTTTACCCATTGCCTTATTTACATTAATGATATAAGCAGATTTACTGTTATTGGAATATTTCCACAGGAGTGTTGGAGGCAGCGATGTGCCCAATGATACTGCTCATCAAACTCTTAAGTCTCTGCTTGTTTTGGTGAGTGTTATGTAGGATGGAGTGAGTGTGTGTGTTAAATGTGTGTGTGTGAGTCTATATATGTGTTAGTGTGTGTGTCTGTGTATGTGTGTTTACCTATTTATAGTACAGTACCCTCTCGAGTTTCGCGATCCTCGAGTTTAGCGCTTGGTCCTGAATTCTTACCATCACGACTTTCACGCATTACTGCCACGAGTTTCGCGTTGCTTTGACATGTACGCATCACGTCTACCTACCGTCGGCGTCATGCGTGCTGCCTTAAAAGGTGGTGTCCAACCATTGGGGCTATGGACAACAGCGGTTGCCCATATGCCCAACCGGGGGCGAGTTGTCAGTTGTCCTTATGAATGGAAAATGGTTGTGAGTACGAGCGTGGGTACATGGGTACCTCACGGCTGCATGTAAACAAACATACGACGGCAGTGGCTGAGGAGTGAGGAGCAGTGGAAGATGGCCCACCAAGAGACTCATAAAATGGACTGGCAGAGCTGCTTTGATTACTATTTGATTAACAAGATAAGAGAACACCCCGTGCTGTGGAACCACAGTCCAAAAATCTTTTTATCAAGTCTTTGAAAACTGTAGATCTCCCGGTGTTGTTTTCCTTTTCTTCTTCTTCTTTTGACCTGTAATGCATGGCAGCGACGGTGAAAAGTAAGTGAAAAATAGCAAAAGGGCATAGAAAAGCAAAATCAGGGAAAGAAAAGGACAGAAAAGCACCTAGCTTTGTTTCGAAGGTTTGGCGCTAAACTCAAGGATCGCGAAACTCGAGGTATTGAAAACATGAAAAAGCATATGTCCCGTCCCGTGGATTTTTTTTTTTTTTTTTTTTTTTTTGTGTGTGTGTGTGTGTGTGTGTGTGTGTGTGTGTGTGTGTGTGTGTGTGTGATGGTCGGCCCCGAGCCTGTCATGGCACAGGCAACTGTTTATAGTGGCGCTATTATAATTGGCTCATGCTGCCCCCCGAAGCTCACTTTTTTTCCTCCTTTACTCCCTTGTTATCTCAAAATACGTACCCTGGAAAAAGGAAGAAAACAGGAAGAGAGAATGGGTCGTTTTAAAGCCACAGATGAAGCCTTACAATTGGCTAAGCTCTGAAAACATGCTTCTGATTCACTAGGAGTCCGATGACGTTATCACTGCCGCTTACCCGGTCAGTGGCCTAGCTGCCTTGGGGCAGTGTCACACTGGCTGTTTTCTTCTAACTGTTGTGGCTACTGGCAACTCCCGTGCACCCATCCGGGAGCGAGTTGTCAGTTGTCCATAACTTGCTGGTGTCACACTGGGGCATTTTCTTCCCACCGTGTTGGCGGCAGCTTGGGCAACCAGCAAATCCAACTTTTCCGGGCCAAAGTCTGTTGCCAGTATGCACATCCACAACGTAAACACAGCACTTGCCCTGTATCAACATGGCGTCGTCTGCTAAAGTAAGGGCTGTCGCAGCTTGTGCTGCCATTACCAAGTTATGGACTTGTTGCATCAGTTAAATGGCAGGAAGAAGTTGTTGTGGGTGTGGCGTGTCTGAAGTTCCTCCGTGCCAGTTTTCATTGTCACCACTGTGCGTGAGCGGCCAACCCACCCATCTAGACTCCGACCACATAAACACGTGGATCGAGTAACAACAAAGACACACGCACACACACACACACGCACACACCAGACTCATCATGAACCATGGCAGATGTTTCTCACAAACAAAAATGGCTTCACCATTTCCTAGTGTGTTAGAACTTATTTGGTGAGTGGTTCATACAAACCAAACATACCCAATGGCAAGAAGAGAGCAGTGTTAAAGACGACTGCTCTCTTCTTGCCAAGAGCTAGATTTGGTTCATGTGAGCCACTCACCAAATACTGCCTAACACACTCAAGAAATGGTGAAATCATTTGTTTGTCGGAAACTTCTGCAATGGTTCCTAATGAGTCTGGTGTGTGTGTATGTGTGTTGTTATTCGATCCATGTGCTTATGTGGTTGAGTCAAGATGGGTGGGTTGGCCACACATGCGCAGTGGTGACAATGAGAACTGGCATGCAGGAACCACAGGCATGCCACACCCACAACTGTTTCTTCCTTCCATTTAACTGCAGCAACAAGCCCACAACTTGGGTAATGGCAGCACAAGCCGAGACATCCCTTACTTTAGCAGACGACGCCATGTTGATACAGGGCAAGTGCTTTGTTTGTGTTGTGGATGTGGATACTGGCGACCGACCTTGGCTGTGTGTAACGCACACCAGAAAAGTTGGAATTGCCGGTTGCCCTAGCTGGCGCCAACGCGGCGGGAAGAAAAAAGCACTGTGTGACACCAGCTTACAGATAACCGTGAACTCACTCCCGGTTGGGCGTACGGTCATTGTGACACCGCCTTAAGGCAGTGAAGCCGCTGATAGGGTGAGCGTCGGCGATGACGTCATCGGAATCCCAGCGAATCACAAGCGTGTTTTCAGAAATATTAGCCAACTGCAAGGCAGCCGCCTTCAACTGCGGCTTCAAAATGACCCGTTTTCTCTTCCCGGTCTCCTCCTCTCTCTCTCTCTCTCATTGCCACAATGTTTGGAAGAAAATGTCCAGTGTGATACTACCTTTAAAAGTAGCGTGCGTGACGCCGATGGTAAGTAGACGTGACCCATACGTGTCAAAGCAGCGTGAAACTCAGAGTGATAACACGCGAAAGTCGGGATGGTAAGAATTTAGGACTAACCGCGAAACTCAAGAGGGTACTGTAACTAAGGGCTGCTTTCACAGTCACTTTGTTTGTTTTGATCATTACCAATGCCCTCAGATGCAGTCAGGCACCCCAATGGGGGGTCTCTTTTAACCTCTGTATCTCAAAAACTATTCATTACGGCTAAAAACCAAAATCACCATTGGAAAGAGGAGGCCCAGATCTATTGGAGTCGGTTATGTATGCCTCTCTTGCGAACGTACATGCACGTTCAGGGAGTGTTGAATGTGAACATTTACTTAAGTGCATGCGTGATGATCAGCCATATTGAGGGAACTGCAGACATCTCTCCTTGAGATTCTGGCAAGGGAGTATTGCCAAGTGCAATATTTACAACTATTTGGTCAAAGAATCAGTCAGGTGATAGGTCAAGCTATACAAAAATGCCACTATGTTGGACAAGAACATCCACCAGTTACTCATTCGTAGATTTTCAGCGCTGGGCTGATATGATTTTCCACCAAATTTAGTGGAGAACCCACTCAATTGGCAATCCTGTGTTGTGAGAATTAGTGTTGGAACACTCATACGTGGGAGATTTGAGTGCTGCTGGAGCTTGCAGCGAGTGTTTAGCACCACCAGCAAACACGCCTAACACTCACTGCGAGCGTTTAGCAATGAAAGGGATTAATTTGCCTGGTTTTGTTCTAGTCTGTCCACTTGTAATCTTTGTGAGCAGTGAGGGAGATATGGAAACAGTAAGCAAGTTGAACCTCTCTGCGAGCTATTTTGCGGCGGCAGCAGCGGTTTAGGTTCAATAGGCATTGAAAAGTCAATCATGATATTAGTGATTTCATGATTTTTAACAGAAAGAGTTAGCAGATTAATTCATAACACACAGAAAACTACCAGAAAGATTGCTATTTTCACGCTGACTGCTCTTCTGAACTTGCTAACTGCATGCCTCCCCCCCTCCTGCAGCCCTGCTGCACATGACTTTCTTCTCATGCTCAACCCTATACTGTCCAAACCACTTCTGCAAGAGTTAACCAGTATCTTCACTCTTTCATCCCTCACGCTGGTAAACTCTGGAACAATCTTCCTTCATCTGTATTTCCTCCTGCCTACGACTTGAACTCTTTCAAGAGGAGGGTATCAGGACACCTCTCCTTCCGAAATTGACCTCTCTTTCGGCTGCCTATTTTGTTTTTTTTTTTTTTTTTTTTTTTTTTAGGAGCAGCGAGTAGCGGGCTTTTTTTTATTTATTTATTTATTTATTTTTTCCCTTTTTTGTGCCCTTGAGCTGTCTCCTTTGTTGAAGGAAAAAAAAAAAATATATATATATATATATATATATATATATATATATATATATATATATATATATTGTTACGCCACCCCCCCTACCACACACCATCCACGGGCAGGCAGGCGTGATCCCCAGAACAGCCACACGGGCACCAGTCACTCACAGCGGCCCACACCGAACACCGAGGGGAGGAGGGAACGAGGCAGGGCACAAAGGATACACGTTCAACACTAAGTTCTAGTTTAATGACAGGTTCCTCACACAGTACAGCAACTTTCAAGGGCACAGAACAGTTAGTTAATCAGGCACAGTACAGGGGCACGGCAGACACGCACACCGGAAGCACACAGCTCGCAAGCGGAGCAGCTCAACACTCAGCCCAGACACGCGTCTTCCCAACTGCCCCTTGCTCGCAACCGCCGACTCAGCACTTCCTGCCCGGCGGCCGGTGGCCCCGGGCTCCCCTCTGTCTCTCTTGTCCCAACAAGTAGAGTTGCACCATGCTGAGCTAACATTGCATCATGCTACAATTTCATCACATTACACATACAATCATTCACATACAGCACATTCGTAACAATATATATATATATATATATATATATATATATATATATATATATATATATATATATATATATATATATATATATATATATATATACAGTAAAACCCCGATTATCCGAAAGCGGATTATCCGAAAAACCGGATTATCCGAAATTGATCTGGATAATGCAATTAAAAAATTTTTTTTTCTATACCAAAACGTTATAAAACATCAAAAATAAATAAAAATAACTACATATGTACTATATTACCACATTTAAAATTGATAAGAACAGTTAAAATGAATATGCTTTCTAATACGTATTGCCGAAATAGCTTGTAACGAATAGATCAATGTATTAGACAAAAAACATTAAACAAACTCTCAACAACACCACGTCCGCACCTTCGCCCCAGCAAGGACGTAGGTGCGGCGAACGAACAAACTACTGCACGACTACTCTCACACCGTACTCTCAAGACAACGACACAAACACGACTCCCCTCTCCACTCCATGCCACATTCCCCTTCCAACATATGAGTTGCGCGATAATATGAGTCATCATACTGTGTCTCCACCTGCACGATGCATCAAGGTCACACTTGCAAGCTTGCACAACCATTCACAATCGCACTCTGCAACATTCACAATTCAGATCTGCAACGCTCACAAGTATCAACATACACTGGTCCAGACAAGGAGACACACAGACAAACATACAATAAAACATTTACATCACATGTTTTAAGCGTACTACTTTGTTTAGCGTAGCGTGTTTGTTTGGTTTCATTGTTTACATCGTCAGTCGGCGGCAGTCGCGTCACACACTTCACACTGGGCAGTCGCATCGCGTTCTACCTGTGCTTCGACCTCACTTCTTTCTACATCACCATGCCGAAAGAAACCGGGAAAAGGTAGAAAGTCGTCCTTACCATACAGCAGAAGCTGGCGGCGATCAAAATGGCGGCCATAAATCCGGATTATCCGAAAAATCGGCTTATCCGAAAGAGGCTTCCCCCCTTCCATTTCGGATAATCGGGGTTTTACTGTATATATATATATATATATATATATATATATATATATATATATATATATATATATATATATATATGTTTGTCCAACCGTCCCACCAGTGACCACGAGCAACTGCCCTTACTTTAGCAGACGACACCACGTGGATCACAAGCGTGTATTCAGAACTGCCAGACAATTGTAAGGCAGCCGCCTTCAACTGCAGCTTGAAAAACGATCTGTTCTCACTTCTCATTTTCTGCCTATTAACAAGGTATGTATTTTGAGATAACAAGGGAGTAAAGTCGAAAAAATTGTGATAACAAGGGAGTAAAGTCGGAAAAAGTCATTATTTTCCACGGGTCAGAACCAATCAGTGCTTTTACATGGATTTCAATACTTTGAGTTAGTGCCATACTTTCGGAATGAAGCATGCGCGAAACTCGAGAGAGTACTGTATACAGGGCCTGAGCTCAAGCTCAGATAGTTCTGTCCCTCTATCTATATTTGTCCAGCTTTTCCTTCATTTTATGGACACTGCCTGCTTCAACAATGTCATTGCTAAGTCCATTCCATGTATCCGCTCTCCTGTGTGGAAAACTGTACTTCTTTGTCTTTCAAACAAGTCCCTTTTCTCAGTTTCTTGCTGTGTTCTCTTAGTTGCCTCCCCCTTCATCATTTCTATCCAACAAGTTCATTCCACTTGTATTCCTGCACAATGCTATCAGATCTCCTCTTTCTCTTCTTTCTTCCAGTGTTGGTAAGGCCAGTTCCTCTAATCTAGTCTCGTATGGCAGGTTTGATAGTTCTGGTACCATCTTAGTTTCAATCCTTTGGATCCTTTTGAGTTTCTTTGTACAGGAATAGTCTTACCACAGGTTACAAGTTTAGTTTGTGTCGGAATTTTGCTTGCACACCAAAACACTCGTAAACCAAAACTAATTTCCCCATTGAAATTTATGTAACTCCAAAAAATATTTATATAAAAATTGTTTTACATGTTATTTTATACAGAATTAAAGTAATTTTATCAACAGATAGCAATGATAAATAATATGAAACACAAATCAATGTGTTACGGTTATTATTATTAATATAATATGATGTGTAAATCCTTGAATAAAACCAAGATTCAAATGAGACTTGCTGGCGAGGGTCTCCAGCGCATCACTGGCGTGACGTCATAGAACACGTGACGTCATGGCTGAGTTGATGATGTTTCATAGACATAGACATATCAGAGAAAGAAAGACCCCACAGATACATCTAGTCCACTTGCGGAAGGAAGTGGATTTGTAAGTGATTTTTTGAAGGATTAAATAGTAAGATTGTTGATAACAGACCATGGATGACGGTGATATTTATTTGATTGACGTTGTTGAAGAAATTTTGTGATTTTCTGAATTTAGAGTGACTACATCACTGTTTTACGCCATTCTATTTACAACAAAGTGTCATGAATCATAAACAATGCATTTGAGTATCTACCATCGCACAACCATTGCATTTTTACAAACGATCATCATTCCTCCTGGCTGTACGCATCAAGAGAGAAACATGTGTGTTGAAACAATTTTTTTTTTTTCCTTTTTATTAGTTTTTTAAGATCATTTTCGTCTCGAGAGAGAGAATACCTTCCTTTCTCTTCTTCGTTTTTGTTGCGCAGGGAAGGAAACAAGGATCGTTTTACATCAATAGTGCATTTAATTGCATAAAAGCCTTTGCATGGCGGGGAGACCATTTTATTCTACATCATTTTTCTTTAAGCCAATTGAAACATTACTTCACGGTTTTGCTACATTGTTGCATGTAGAGACAAAAATTTTTCTTTTTTTTTCCAGATTTTGACCCCAAGTATTTGAGGATTTGCTGCATCGATGCATTTTTTGCAGAATTCATTTTTTTTTCCAACTTTTTGTTTTTAACTTTTTTTTGAGTTTAACGCGCATTTTTGCCGCATTTCCCACATATATCCGAACTTTGAAATTTTGAGACTTTCTTCTTGAGGCTCTTTCTTGTCTTCATCCCGGGCACCCTGAAATTTTAATCACTTTCAGGCGAACTTCTTAAACCGCTTAATTGAGTTAACAGTCCAATCCAGTAATAAATCCTGCAACCTAACTATGCGGTTATTGAGTCCATGATCCACGTCGTTGATCGGCAACGCCAAGCCAGTACGTAGCACTACTAGAGTTATCTGTTGTGGTCTGCCCACCCACTGATACTCTGATGAGTTATCACCGATCCTTAACTGTTTGTTAAACACCTTTTTGTTTTCCCTTTGCCCAATTGCGATACGCCTTTATCAAACGCTTATTTTCTTGTTAAACTAGTGATTTGATTTTGTATTTGTAAAAAACAGTCAGAATCAAGATAGACTACGTCCATACAGTGATTAGAAGATCTTTTAGTGAAGGTAACGTTAAAAAGGTAGGAAGGATTGATAGGCAGGAGTTTTGTTTGTCATGTCTCAAGTCCCCATCAAAAATACAACTTACCCACAATAATTTTGTTTTTTCAAATCTAATTATATTACCTAGTACTTAATTCCTTTCATGACCGAAGGGCCTGTAATTACCTGTAATTTTTTCCTTTTTTTGAAAATCCCTTGGTGAATTTTTTTTTCAAGCCTTGAAGAGATGCCTTGAATGCAAGGGACTTTTGGAATACGATATTGGAGGGGGTTTTTTCAGGAGTTTTGTTTTTTTTTTTTGGTTTCTTTGATATATTGGATAGGTCCAGGTTTTTTTTGTTTTTATTTGTAATGAGGTTTTTCATCACTTCATCGTTGTTAATTCAAAATTAGGCAATGAGATTTTACAACAGATGAGTACTTGGTAAAATTGTTGTGTAATTGTAGAGTTAGAAAGTTATTAGTAAGTTATTTAAAAAAAAGGTTTAAGATGTTTTGGGTTCAGTTGTGGTGGTCATCAGTCAGTTGTTAGGTCCTTTTTGTTAACTTTCTTACTTTTTTTTTTGTTTTATTTTATTTTTATAAATTTTTTTTTATTTTATCGTATTTTTTTTTTTCTTTCGCTTTTTTTTTTACCCTACTAGTCTTTTTTACTTTCTCTTCGCGGGTTTTCTTTAGTCTAATGTTTTTTTTTTTTAGTTTTTGTTTTCTTTTTTCTTAAAATTTTAAACCATTAACATTTTTTTTTTTGAATTTTTGTTAGCTAACGGTGCTTGTTTTATGGTGTGTTAATTCGCTTCTCAAGGGACTTAATTTTTAAGTGTTAGCCAGGCTGATTGCTTTTTAAGGCTTAGTTTTGTGTTCTGATAGTTGTATATCTTTTAGTTTTGAAGTTTTTTGGGTTTTTGCAATTTTACTTTATTTTCTTTTTTTGATTTTTTTTTTCTTTTTTTATCAATGGATGATGATGCTTAAATGTCACGACAATTTTATGAATTTTTGACTCTGGTTCAGGAAGGGTGACTGACGTGACACTACTAGACTTATTATCTGGTTGGGTTAGGTCATATAAGGTATTTGCTTTTGGTATTTTTTTTGAGTCAATTTATATTTCTGATAATTTTCCTTCTCAATGACTGATCTCCTTCGTCTCATTCTGACAGCAGTGTGATGCGTCGATCAGTGAGTAGCTGTTCCTAATATCAGTGAGTGTTTAAGTGCCTGTGCAACTAAGACGCGTCTTTATCACGTCGCTGTCGTCAAGGTCGTAGGTGGCGTATTGCCCGGACTTTCTGTTGTTTTGACTTTGCACAAATGTTACCGCATCAATGTTCAATTCAACGCAATTGTTTTCCGTGGTTTTTTGGTTGTGGGTTGCTTGGCGAAATAGCTTTGACATAAAACGCGACGCTTTTTACTCGCCGGTTTACACGATCTTTTGTTGAAGAGTGTTGTTGTGTTGTATTCGGTGTATTTTAAATTTTGTGGTCGATATATATTTCAAGTAATATTATTTCAATTAAAGCAAGCTCTGTTAATCATTCCAGTTCATTGTCATTTTTTTTAGCATAGAACGCATTGAAACTAAGGATTCTTTTTTGCTTGGTAGAGGAGGTGGTGGTAGGGGGTGGGATCACACGGACGGTTTGTTGGGTGTGCACGGGCTTTATTTTTACGGGCGGGTGGAGGGGGAGGTGGCGCGTTTTTTTTTTTTTCGGATGGATGACACCTGCTTCGCGAGGAGAGCCTTGAGTCTCTGCTGCCCCGATGGGAGAAAGGTGCAATCCGTTTCACTGAGCTATTGGCTGCGGCAACACATGTGGGTCTTCAGTGACATCATGGCTGAGTTGATGACGTTTCACTGAACTATCCTTAGTTGGGTGGGACTGCAGGGGTGAGGTGAACAATGGTAGTGGGCTGCAGAATACAGTGTTGTGGTGGTGACGCCGCAGTGCGCCCTGACGTACGTCACGACCCCCTCCGCCCCGTTGACTAGACTTGGCTCTAAGGGTTAAGTCTACGGACCCGAAAACCCATTTTTCGATCATGGCCTGCCATAAAGGCAATGACAGAGTACTGCATAGGTGCTTCTGTCCATACTCATAATATGGTACGCCCCATGATTTTTATATAAAAAAATTTTGCGATATGGGATGCATTAACCTGGTAGCAGCAAGGATCATGTTTCTTAATGGTCCCTCCAAGCGAAAAAAAAAAATGAGAAAAAAATCACCCCTCACACAAACCATTTCATAATATATATCAATGCATTTGTGATCAGATTATGTATCATCTATTTTTGGGGGGTTATATCATGGCACAAATTTGGCCCGTCGCTGCTACCGGGTTAATGGGGTTTACATTGATTTCAATGGGGAAATTCATTTTGGTTTACGAATGTTTTGGTGTGCGAGCAATATTTTGGTACGAATTAAACTCGTAAACCAAGATTTGACTGTATATCCGAGATCCATTATAAGCGGGTCCGTTATATCAAGGTTTTATTGTATTATTATACTCTGTTATTTAATATTTATCATTGCTAGTTGTTAGTAAAATTACTTTTTTTCCATATAAAATAACATGTAGAATGATTTCTGATAATAATATTTTAGATATGGGATTCACAGTAATTTAAATGGGAAAATTCATTTTGCTTTACAAGTGCTTTGATATCTGAGCAAAATTCTGGAACGAATTAAACTCATAAACCGAGGTATGCCTGTATACATTTTCCTGCGTGGTGACCAAACAACTGCTGCATGCTCTAGCCTTCGTCTATCAGTGTAGTTATTATTTTCTTCATCATGTCCCCATCCAAGTAGCAAAATGCCACTCTAATATCTTTCAGCAGACTGAATGTTTCTCTGAATGTCTTGTTTATGTGCTTCTCAGGTGTCAGCGTATCTTGCATTATGATTCCTAAGTATTTTTCTCCACTCACTGTGTCGATGATTGTCCCTCCCATCCAATACACTCCACATGGTCTATTTTTACTTTTCCCATTTTCAGTGCATGACATTTCCTCTCATTAAACTCCATCTCTACAGTTTGGCGTCATCTGCAAAGATAGGGGAGAGCGGTGATGATTCGGACAGTGGGATGGTCCGGCCGTAGCACTTACTGCAAAGTGTGTGGGACTGAGTGACGCGAGATTTTGTGTGAATGTGCAAAACTTTGTTGCCTTGGCCCACAAAGGGACAACCACGCCCTCAGAGCTGTTCTTTTCGATGCAAGTCCGATTTTATTTATTTATTTATTTATTTATTTATTTATTTATTTATTTATTTATTTATTTATTTATTTATTTATTTATTTATTTATTTATTTATTTATTTATTTATTTATTTATTTATTTTTTTTTTTTTGCATCTTGTATGTAATATTTTCAGGGTTTATCGTAAGCTCTCACTTCAAAAAGTGCCAATTAGCGAGATGTAAATTATTTCGGTGACGCAGCGATGCACGGTGAAAGTGTTGCCATATAACACAATCACCCAGCTCTCGTGCTAGAAAAGGAGTGTGACGACACATTTGCTTTTTATAGAGTCGTGATGATTCGGACGGTTGATTTTTTCATGATTTTTATTAAATTTATATCAATTTAAACATTATAGGTGTTGCAACGGTTATAAAAAGGTTAATTTGGTTGATTTATACTCAGGTATTATGCTTGCGAGAAGAGAAGGAAGCCATGATACCAAAATTTTTGAGATATTTCTTGTAGTTCTCCTTTTATTTTTTTCCCCTATAAATATTGAGAAGATACTTTTGTCCTTATACAAATGTTTTGTAGTAGATATAATCTTGTTTATTAGCCAATCAAACTTAAGTTATATTAATATTATGGCAAGTATTATGAGTGTCCAAACCTTCCCCACCCGTGGTGATGGCTCAGACGATTTAGAAACTTGTCTTGCATCACCAACATCTGAAAACTGGAAATAGCTACGAGTGTCATATTAGCAGCCAAAAGAGCCAAATGATGGAGGAACATTTTGAGATCAACAAAATTACACTACTTTAACTTTTTTTTCTAAAAATAATTTTTCTTAAAAGTGGCCGAATCATCACCGCTCTCCCCTACTCATGTAACTCTTTACTTCTCTGGCATATCATGTACGTATGTAATTATATTTAAAACATTATAGACACAAACACTGATCCCTCTGGAACTCCACTTTTGACCTTTCTCCAGTTTAATTTTTCATCTTTCAACACAGTTTTCATTTCTCTGTTTGCTAGGTAATTTTTTCATCCATTCTGTCATTTTTCTCTCCAATCCTCCTCTATTTTCTAGTTTCCACAGTAATCTTTTATATTGGGTCTCCAACTTGTGGCCCGCAGACCGCATGCAGCCTGTCAAGCGATTTTCTGCGGCCCGCTATCTCCAAGGAGAAAAGAGAGAAAAAAAAATAATTGCCATATTTTAACACGTTTTACACAAATTACAGAAATGTCAACCAGTGTGGAGAAGCAGTTAATATCATTATCTCAAAAATTTTGATGCGTACTCCCTGGCACTTAATGAGAGTACTACTGGTATGTGTGACATTGCATTTTGTGCAATTTTCATTCGTGGCATTGACAAAGACCGCAAAGTACCAAAGAACATTTTGACTTAGTCCCACTGAAAGACACGACAACAGGAAGATATGCTTTTAAAGCGTTGGGAAGTTCCGTTGAAGGTGCTGGTTTGAAGTGGGAGAAGCTTGTGTCCGTAGCAACTGATGGTGCACCCGTGATGAGTTCTGAAAACTGTGGTGTGATTGGCTTAGTTAAGGCAAAGCAACTTGAACTTGGCTGTCAACCTATTTTACCTGTTCATTGCCTGACTCATCAAGGACCCTCTGTGGAAAAGCAGTGAAGCTATGAAATGTCATGGATGTCGTGGTCAAAATCGTAAATACCATCAGAGCACACAATTTGAATCATTGCCAATTCAAGACCTTCCTGGAGCAAATGGATAGTGAATATGGAGAGCTGCTTTATCACTCTGAGGTACACTGGCTAAGTCGAGGTAATGTTTTGGAGAGATTCTTTGCGCTTAGGGAAGAAATAGGTGTGTTCATGGCTATGAAGCAAATAGATATTCCAGAATTGGATGATGATGATTTTTGTACATGTTTGGCTTTCCTTGTTGACATCACCAAACACCTGAATACACTCAGTTTGAAACTCCAAGACGAGTCAAACATGATTATGCAAATGAGTGACAACATCACTGCTTTCAAAATGTGACTAAGTCTGTGGGAGAAACAATTACAGTACTACTAAAAACTTTGACCATTTCCCATCGCTGAAAACGTTGAATTCAGTGGACTGTGATGCACTATAGGAGTGTGTGGAATTTATCAACAAACTGGAGAGGGAATTCGACAGACAGTTCAAAGAATTGAAGGAAATGAAGCCACAGCTTGATGTGTTTTTGAACCCCTTTGCTGTTGATGTTAATGATGTTCCTTCCTCTATTCAAATTGAACTTATTGACATCACATGTGATTCAGCATTAAAACAAAAGTTTTCAGATGTTGGAGTGCCTCAGTTCTACACCTATCTTGACCTTTTGAAATACCCAGGCATCATATGTTTTTTTTTCTTTTTTTTTTTTTTTTTCCATCCTTAAAATTGAACAAGACTTACCTGCATTCCAGGCTGACAGATAAACATTTGAAATCATCCCTAAGATTGGCAACAGCCAGAACAATAATGCCTGAAATTCCCGAGCTGGATAAGGAAAAGCGGTGGCAGAAAAGTAGGCAGTAGTGTTGAGCAGAGTACATCATTCACCTGTCAACTGTAAGTAACAGAGACTTTTTTCTTTGATTTTTTTTAAAGCAAATTTTTGCATTGGCAATGTAACATTTACATTTGTGAATTCAATTATTTCATGAAAATTCTTCATTTGCATGAACGTATGTGTTTTATCTTCAATTTGAAAATCTGTGAAACATGCCCATGTATACATATGTATTATATGCCATAAATATGTCTAACCATCATTGTCATCAGTTGTTGAGAAATAAATATGCTGCCCTTACTTGAGAATCAAATTCTGGCGTCTTAATTAATAATCTATTATTATGAAAATAATGGGAAACTGCATCAGGTATAGCTTTTCTTTGAAAGAGTTCCAAGCACACGCAGAAAAATGTTGTGGCCCTCTAAGACCCCCACCGGCATGAGGTGTGGCCCCCGAGTCATTCGAGTTGGAGACCCCTGTTTTCTATGGAACTTTATTGAAAGCCTTCTTCAGGTCCAAAAGTATGCAGTGCGTCCATCCATCTCTCCTGCACTATATCTAATACTCTTGAATAATAACATATTAGATTTGTGACACAAGATTTACCTTGTCTGAATCCCAATTGACTTTCATTTACTATCTTCTCTCTTGCTAGATGGTCTACCCACTGTCTTTTATTTACCTTCTCACACAGCTTGCACATAACATTTGTTAGAGGAACCGGTTTAGGGTTCTGAGGCTCTTGGTAATTTACGCTCTTAAATAATGGGACCACATGTGCCCTTTTCCACTGTACTGGGACTTCCCCGGTCTTGACTGAACAACTTACAGTGTCATGAACTGGTTCTATTAAATAGCTGTTTACTGCACTCTTTCAGTACTTGGCCTGATATTTCATCTGGACCCATTGCCTTCTTGCCATCTAGTGATGTCAACAGCCCCATTGTCTCCTCTCTATCCAGTTTTATGTTTTCCATTCTCTTGACATTTGTCTCTTCATTCCTCTCTTCAAATTCTGTCTCCTGGGTAAATACTTTCTGAAAGTTTTCATTTAATATTTCACAGATTTCCTTTGCTTCCTCAAAGACTTGGTCACCCACTTTGATTGCATTCACAGCTTCTTTTTCCTCAATTTCCTTTATATATGCCAACAAAAAAGTATTGGGTCGCAGTTTTGAAGCAGAGTGACTTGACTTGGTATATATAGACTTAGGCAGTATAGTTTCAGAACCGTATTTTAAGATCACGCAGGTAAAACCATCTATGACGCAGTTCGTGGTCTCCCCTGCCCAGACCAATCCAGACCCTCTCAAACGCATGACAATGCAGCCCAAGTTGCCAACTCGGACCGCCCGCTGCAGCTCGGTTTGGAGAGGTGGAGAGCCTCTGTGCTGTGATGACGTCATCAACAAATATGGCGCCCCAAACAAACACATATAAGTGCTTCCATTGCATTTCACCTCTCTGTGCCACCATAACCACTGCAGCTTCCTTTTCATTCTCTGTTGCAAGGAGCTCGTCGTCCAGAACAGCTTGTGATGCATGTTTAAACGTCATCAGGAATATCAGCGGATGCCATTTTGCTGCCAAAACAGCTAGTAAACGTCGTCACTCACTGGCAGCAAAAATGGCTTCCGCTGATCTTCCTAATGACGTTTACTAGCTGTTCTGGCAGCAAAATGGCATCCACTGATATTCCTGATGACGTTTAAACATGCATCACATGTTGTTTTGGGCGACGAGCTTCTTGCAGCAGCAGCTGGCAGCTGAGAGGAAAAAGATTTAGGAGTGATGATAACAGACAAGTTATCATTTGGAAAGCATATAAATCGGATAACTGGGGAAACATACAATCTTCTTAGGAACATAAAAGCAGCATTTACATATCTAGACGAAGAAATGGTGAAGAAACTAATAACATCGATGATAGGTTAAAATTGTATTTCGTAAAGAATCCTTATAACCAAAAACTAATTAAAATTGTGGGTATTCTTTTTCTTGAACAGAACATTGAATAAACATCAGAACAATAATATGAAAATACGTATAACCACCGTTGGCAGGTCATCGTACTCAGAGCATAGTTTTTACCGGTTTCTGACGCCTAACTATTGCCAAGAAACATCAGGATCTAACCCTTTTAACGATATCTATAAATTAGTTTCATTATTGGAGCCCAGAAGACAGTTTAGGGGTAGGAAGTTGGGAAATATAATCGGCTGAGTACGACAATCTGGCAACGTTGAGGTTGTAGCTACGAGGCCCAAGCCAGCCTATACACCATTTTGGGGTATCAGCATAGCTGGGCATGATAACAGAAAACCCAGTTCCCGATACCCGATAACTGATAATGGAAAACCTTATCGGTGATAACCGATATTCGTTAACTGGAGATACAAATATAGGCGATAACCAATAACTGATACCCAATATAAATCCACAATTCCGATACTAGCTAGCGATAAGTCCAATAGGTGAAAACGATACAATATTGATATTTCAAATAAAAAACATACAGTAAACCTTCAGTTATCTGGGTGCACCGTATCCGACCTCACCCGTATCCGGGAGTTTTAAAAAATATTAGATTTTTTCCAAAAATTTTTTAAAAAAGATTGTCGTGCGCCGCCCAAAGTCGTTCAAATTGCCCACACGATGTCTCTAAGATCTGCCCAGGCGGCGTAGCGCACCGGTAAGGCGTGCCCCAGCTTGCACGTAGCAATGATATTGATGTCCTGGTGTGAAGGTTTGCTGGAAAGCTGTGCGCTTCGCAGTACAACTGCCATGTAAACATTCTTGCCGAGCGCTGCAGACCATATCAAAGTGACGAGAGTCAAGGCAGTGCAGGTTTAAATGGCAGGAGTGTCAATTAAAGAACTGTTGAAATGAAACACAGTGCGAACCCTAGCTTAAGCCTTGATGACTGCCTAATTCCAGACTGGACTAGGTGAGTAGGGCTCCGTCCCCATGGAGAAGGCGTGCGGGTCCGCTAGCACTCCTGCGGGAGTCAGGGCGGAATAAGAAATGCGGATAAGTACCGCCCTCGGTCTGACATGTGAAAGAAGGATATTACCATGCTTACGATAAGGCGAGTAAAGGGGCCCACAGGGGTTCGGGAGTCCCGTGGGCCAGCCCGATCTGGAGGTGCGGGTTGGCCGTAAATCGTGGTTACTTTTTGTGGCTGGCCTCCCCGTGGTCCCGCTGGATGTACTGTGCAGGGGGTACCAGACCCCCCTGGCTCGCAAGGGTAACACGGTGTAACTAAACAACCACAGATCACTGCGCAAGCGGATTTGCTAGGTTGTTATTGACTCCTTGGTTATCCTCCCCACTCACACTCAGAGTGGGGCGGCCTGGCGTACTTGCCCGGCGTCTGTGGGCCTTCGGGCTCATTGCCGGGCTTAACAGGGTAGTGCCCTGGGGTGCCTGCCCGGGCGTCTGTGTAGAAGCCTGCTTTGAGCATTAGATGCCCGTTGCCGGCCCGGACCGCTTCGGGTATCGCTCTGGTACTCCCGTGGTCCTCGTAGCCACAAGGTTGCTAACGCAGCTACGCAAGGATAAAGCCGCGGGCGCACACCTAAGAACATCACAGAGCGTCGGCCTTCCAGTTTTGTAAAACTGGACTCGTAAAAAGTTTCTTGTGGCAGTGCTGGGTCTGCTATAAAGCCTGCGTGGTAAACATGATGGTGCAGACTGGGCGGTTAAGCTGCCACAAATACCTGGGCTTTTCTGGGTTGGGTCCAGGGCCTGCTGCTGTCATTGGCTAGGCAAGGGAACATTAGCTGCTGCCTGCGAACACGGGGTTAGGCACCCCAACAATGGGTTAGCGGCTGAGGCTGTCGCACCTAATTGCCGAATCCCAAGTAACAGATCCCCCCAAGGTGCAGCAAGACTAATGTGGGGTTCTTGAAAGGTCTGGACTTCCGAAAATCCCATTAATTCTCAGCAATAAAAAATATAAAATAAAATATCTGAAAATTGAGTTCTCAGACTCACAGCCCCTCTAGTCACTTATTATTGAATTATGACCAGTCACACTACCATAGGTTAAGCAAAGACCAGATGAAACCAGCTCTTAAGTTTATTTAAAGCAACAAAGAAACTCGCTGGAAATTAAGAAATAATTAATTAATCCCAGGCACATAGCAACCTAGCTATCTATCTTAAAATATCCTATGCAAATGGATTACTTAACTGTAGGTGGGCGAAGCGGGAGCCACACCTGATCTACCTCGTGGTCTGGAGCCCTGGAGTCCTTCTTCAATCCTCCTGCTTCATCTGTGGCTTTAAAATGACCCATTTTCTCTTCCTGTTTTCTTCCTTTTTCCAAGGTACGTATTTTGAGATAACAAGGGAGTAAAGGAGGAAAAAGAGTGAGCTCTAGGGGGCAGCATGAGCCAATTATAATGGCACCACTATAAACAGTTGCCTGCACCATGACGGGCTCGGGGCCGACCATCAGGCCCAAATGGATAGTCTATCGGCGCCATAGTCCACATGTAAAAGAAAAAAAAATCTCCACGGGTCGGAACAAATAAGCACTTTTTCAGCGTTTAGCTATGAAAGGGTTAAACCCCTTGAGCGTAACTAGCGATTACGGGAGTCTCCGTAACAACCGTAACGCATTGATTTGTGTTTCATATTACTTATCATCAATATTTGTTAGTAAAATAACTAATTCTGAAAAAAATAACATGTAAAATGACTTTTATATAAATATTTTTTTAGGTATGGGACGTATTAATGGGATTTACATTAATTTCAATGGGGAAATTTGTTCTGGTGTGCGAGCAATATTCCAGAACGAATTAAACTTGTAAACCAAGGTTTGACTACAGGTAACTCGATTTACGCGAGTTTGGTTTACGCGTTTTTGAAATAACGCGGGGTCCAAAATCCAAATAAATGTTTAATTTACACATTTTTTCACTTATACGTGATATTTTATTGAGTGGCCACCAGATGTTTCATGCAACTGGACTCACACAGCGCCGCGGCCATACAGCTGAGCTCAGTTCTTCCCGTGTGCCACTTGAACAACAATACAGTACCCACGCTACTCAACAATAGGGGTGGGCAGGTACCGGTACCGGTACCAGACTGCTCATTACTGGTACCAATACTAGCCAGTCGCTCATGGTGTTCCTCATTTCTTCCTCACATGAGTGAGGCTGAGACTGAGTGCCTGAGTGGATATCTCGGTGATATGGATATTCTCTCTCTCTCTCTCTCTCTCTCTCTCTCTCTCTCTCTCCACTGAATGAAGTGAATATTTATTTTTCGATAGAAATTCCTAGCTTTTGTTTGATTTACAGTGTTTTTGATTTACACAACCTCTTCAAGGACACAATATTCACGTAAATCGAGAGTTACCTGTATTATTATTATTATATTAAATTGACAACTTTCAAGTAAACCATATTGCACTTTGTATATAACTACATTTTATGATAAATCCCTTGGTATACATTTTTCCCACACTTTCACAATTCTTTAATGAGTATTGATCAATTTTGACATCATCCATGAGATTTACCATTGATAGTGGAACACATGCATGCATGCTGAGAAACCTGACTAGCCTGACCAATCAAATAACCCACTCGTGTATTCTTACAGCAGCCACTGCCTTCATGTCTAGGACATCTTCTGGTAACTGCTAATCTTTTATAACTCAGAGGCTGTACCAATTTGCAGCCCCTTGCAACCAATTCTGTGTCTACTTCTTTAAACGCTTAATAAATATTGCAGGTCAATCTGCAATAGTGAACGGTGTTTTTATGGTGAAAAATGTGCAGCCCAACCACAGGCTAACATAACCCACCCACAGTCTGTCACCGCTTATCACAACCCACCAACAGCCAGTAAGTAACATATCCCCGAAGTCTGTCACAGCCTATCACAACCCATCTGTAGTCAGTTGCATACCCCCAAAAGTCTGTCACACCCCAGCCACAGCCTATCACAACCCACCAACAGTCAGTCAATCCCCACCCACAGCCTATCTATCACAACCCACCAACAGTTAGTTACATATCCCCCAAAGTCTGTCACATATCCCACCCGCTCACAGCCTATCACAACCCATCTTCACTTGGTCAGCTAACCCCAAAAGTCTGTCAAACCTCACCCACTGCCTATCACATCCCATTAACAGTCCCACAATAACAGCCTGGCTTACCACTCCCACAACCTGTACCAGCTCACCCCAAGCCCCAAAGCTCCAAATTTTTTTTTTTTTTTTTTTTTTTTTTTTTTCAGGAAAGTAGACAGCTCAAGGGCACAAAAAAAAAAAATCATAAAAAAAGCCCACTACTCGCTGCTCCCAAAAAAGAATCAAAAGAGGTGGCCGAAAGAAAGGTCAATTTTGGGAGGAGAGGTGTCCTGATACCCTCCTTTTGAAAGAGTTCAAGTCGTAGGCAGGAGGAAATACAGATGAAGGAAGATTGTTCCATAGTTTACCAGCGTGAGGGATGAAAGAGTGAAGATGCTAGTTAACTCTTGCATAAGGGGTTTGGACAGTATAGGGATGAGCATGAGTAGAAAGTCATGTGCAGTGGGGCGGGGTGGGGGCATGCAGCTAGCAAGTTCAGAAGAGCAGTCAGCATGGAATTATCAATAGAAGATAGAAAGAGAGGCAACATCATGGCAGAATTTAGGAGGTAGAAGAATATCAGTAGGAGGAGGAGAGCTGATGAGACGAAGAGCCTTAGACTCCACTCTGTCTAGAAGAGCTGTGTGAGTGGAGCCTCCCCACACGTGAGATGCATACTCCATACGAGGGCGGACAAGGCCCCTGTATATGGATAGCAACTGCGCGGGGGAGAAGAACTGGCGGAGACAATACAGAACGCCCAACCTCAAGGAGGCTGATTTAGCGAGAGAGGAGATGTGAAGTTTCCAGTTGAGATTTTGTGTTAAGGATAGACCGAGGATGTTAGTGTTGAAGATGGTGATAGCTGAGCGTTGTCGAAGAATAGGGGATAGGTGTTTGGAAGATTGTGTCGAGTTGATAGGTGGAGAAATTGAGTTTTTGAGGCATTGAAGGACACAAGGTTCCTTCTGCCCAAATCGGAAATGATAGCAAGGTCTGAGGTTAAGTGTTCTGCAGCCTCCAGTCTGGAGTCATGTACTTCCTGTTGAGAGGGTCTTCTATTGAAAGAAGTTGAATAATGCAGAGCGGAGTCGTCGGCATATGAGTGGACAGGACAGTTTGTTATGGAAAGAAGATCATTGATGAATAACAGGAAGAGAGTGGGTGATAGGACAGAGCCCTGTGGAACGCCACTGTTCATAGGTTTAGGGGAAGAGCAGTGACCGTCTACCACCGCAGAGATAGAACGGCCGGAAAGGAAACTGGAGATAAAGGAACAGAGAGATGGATAGAATCCAAAAGAGGGCAGTTCAGAAAGCAAAGACTGGTGCCAGACTCTATCGAAGGCTTTTGATATGTCTAGCGCAACAGAGAAAGTTTCACCGAAACGGCTAAGAGAGGATGACCAAGAGTCAGTTAAGAGAGCAAGAAGATCGCCAGTAGAACGCCCCTTGCGGAATCCATGCTGGTGATCAGATAGAAGGTTAGAAGTGGAAAGGTGCTTTTGAATCTTCCGGTTTAGGATTGATTCAAAAGCTTTAGATAGACAGGAAAGTAAAGCTATAGGGCGGTAGTTTGAGGGATTGGAACGGTCACCCTTCTTAGGCACAGGCTGTACAAAGGCATACTTCCAGCAGGAAGGAAAGATAGATGTTGATAGGCAGAGACGAAAGAGTTTGACCAGGCAGGGTGTCAGCATAGAAGCACAGTTTTTAAGGACAATAGGAGGCACTCCATCAGGTCCATAAGCCTTCTGAGAGTTGAGGCCAGAGAGAGCATAGAAAACATCATTTGGAAGAATCTTAATAACAGGCATAAAGGAGTCAGAGGGGGGATGAGTAGGAGGAATGTGCCCAGAATCGTCCAGGGTGGAGTTCTTACAGAAAGTTTGAGTGAAGAGTTCAGCCTTAGAGACAGATGAGACGGCAGTGCTGCCATCAGGATTAAGGAGAGGAGGGAAAGAGGAAGAAGTGAAATTGGAGGAGATATTTTTGGCTAGATGCCAGAAGTCACGGGAAGAATTAGAAGAAGCAAGGTGTTGACATTTTCTATTAATGAAAGAAGTTTTGGTAAGTCGGAGAATAGATTTGGCACGATTCCGGGCTAAAATGTAAAGATCAAAGTTAGCGGGTGTTCGAAGGCTCTGGAACCTTTTGTGAGCTGCCTCTCTATCTTTAATAGCACGAGAACAAGCGTGATTAAACCAAGGCTTTTTTTAGCATGAGGAGTAGAGAAAGTATGTGGAATGTATGCCTCCATTCCAGAGACAATCACCTCAGTGATGCACTGAGCACACACAGAGGGGTCTCAATCCTGGAGGCAGTAATCATTCCACGGGAAATCAGAAAAGTACATCCTCAGGTTGTCCCACCGAGCTGAAGCAAAATGCCAGAAGCATCGTCTCTTTGGTGGGTCCAGAGAATGTACAGGAGCGATAGGACAGGATACAGAAATAAGGTTATGATTGGAGGAGCCCAACGGAGAGAACAGTTTGACAGAGTAAGCAGAAGGATTAGAGGTAAGGAAGAGGGCCTGTCTCCAAGACGGTCAGGAATACAAGTAGGGTGCTGAACCAACTGCTCTAGGTCGTTGAGGAGAGCAAAGTTGTAGAGGATGAAAGTCAAAGCTGGTGGTGAACATTGAAATCTCCCAAGATGGAGATTTCAGCAAAGGGAGAGTGAGTCAAGATGTGCTCCACTTTAGAGTTCAAATAGTCAAAGAATTTTACATAGTTAGTAGTTACTTATCCATGCACAAGTACATTTGATATGCATATGAAAATGATCTTCACAGCAGTAACATGCCTGCTCCAACATAAGGAAGACACGCCCAGCAGACACCCTCCTCTGTTTCCCCTTTGTCTTGTCTTTGGGCAGAGCTATAAACTTTTCTCTTATGTTTTCAATGTGTTAGTTTTCTGGACATAGGCAGAAAACAAACCTAATATGTTCTTTTTGTCTGTGACATGTTGATTTGATACTGACAGATAAAAATCCTAGCTGAGGGGTGACCAGCTGGCTGAGTCAAGGGGAGGCCTGCGAGGGGCCTTCGTCACAACCAATCACAGAACGTTCGGCATCGATGTGACATTTGGGTAAAAAAAACTGCATATATTTCATTATGATGTGTTTCTAAGCCAAAAGAACATCAGTACAGTGATATGTAGCCTTTATTATGTCATTAGCTTCATATTACTATGCTTTGTAGGTTTGAGTAAACAGGTCTATTGTTTTAATATCTTTTAAGTATTTATATTTTTAAGGGGAAAACTACTTCTTTGTGTCATGAAGACTTTCCCTTTCTTTGATTTTTCCTGCTGACCTCTTAATTCTTTCCTTACTTTTCAATAAAAGATTTATTATGAGATTGCTTTAGGTCATTCGCAATTCTATACAATGTAATTAGGTCACCTTTTTTTATCTTCCAGTGCTATCAGCTGCATATCTTATAATCTGCCATCATAAATTGTCCTCTAGTTTGGGTAACATCTTGATGGTTATTCTTTGCATTCTCTCCAGATTCAGCCTCTTTCAGTTTTAGTCTTTTTTGCTGTTGCTATAAAAATAAACTCATTCATAGCACTATATAAACTTATTTAGTGTATATAGAATATTTAATACACACTTTAAAGCGGTAAAAATCTTACTTATGAGATTGTGATGTATTTTGGTTGATCTGGCACTGTCGTAGAGAGCCTCAGACACCGACCAGTTTTACACCTATAATTGCCGACAGTCAAGCACCAGCAACCTGAGGCAAGTCTGAGGTCTACTGCCAGTCAGTCATAAGTTGAAATTTACTCATCATATTTGCCAGCCCATCACCCTAGGGTTGACTGCTGGCCAGAAATGGCAGGCCAAAAGCAACCATAGGTCAGGCAGTGGTAGGCATGTGACATAACCTGACAGTTCTTATTACCACCAGTCTACCTTGGGGAGACTGTACACCATCACCAAGAAAGTCATGTATGGCCTGTGGC
The DNA here is from genome assembly GCF_024679095.1 of Eriocheir sinensis. Taxonomy (NCBI): domain Eukaryota; kingdom Metazoa; phylum Arthropoda; class Malacostraca; order Decapoda; family Varunidae; genus Eriocheir; species Eriocheir sinensis. The sequence continues at coordinate 84,110 of NW_026111161.1, read as the reverse complement.
AAGCTGGCAGCAGGTTGGTGATAGACACCAGGAAAGGCATTTTAATACTTTTTTGTGACTTGATTAGCAAGGTTTTCCCTATGATTAGGCGGCTGAGCCTCATAGAAACCCACGGTTTCGTCTCTGACACACAGCTGATTTTGGAGCACCGACCCCCAGCATTTCTCTGCACACGAACAAGATGTCTTCCAACAAAAATAACCCAAAGCAACAGAAGACCCACGAAGACAAGAATGGCAATCTTGATGATGACTCTTGACAGGGAGATGACAGAGGATAGACATACTCCTCCATCACCAGCTGATTCATGGGAGAGAAGCAAAATCAACTTGTTTACAGAGGAGAAGATGAAGGCTTAAGTAGTTGATTGTTATGAGGAACAAGTGTTCCTATATGACAAGGAGTTGAAATACCACAATAATTAGGACAAGAAGACTCAGGTTATGGATGAAAAGGGAAGGGAGTTGAGGAAAGCCATGGTGATGTTATACACAGAAATGATGAAAAAATACCTGGAGGTGTGTTTCCTTACACCCACCCACCAGATGTTGTGGCGACTGTTTGATGGCTGGTGTGCTGGGAGGAATATTAAATTGTACATGGTTGGTGGTTTACAGGCTTTAATCAGCCAATCTGTCTGCGGTACACAGGCAGAAAAGTGTAGATATGACGCCAGTCAAATCCCCAACCCTAAATATTGGCAATCTTGCTGGGAGTCTGGGCACAATTTGCTGATCAGGATTGATGAAGGAAGATCAGGGATGATCGGGACTGTGAATGTGTGTGAGCCCCTTGAAGCAGATAAGAAACAAAATTTTTGTTTGAGTTTACAGTACACACTACATACATGCAACACACACACACACACACACACACACACACACACACGGTATTGGCACCAATACTTTTCCTAGTATATGTAAATGATATGCCAGAGGGAGTAAACAGTTATATGAGCCTGTTTGCAGACGATGCAAAACTGCTAAGACATATAAGAAATAGTAAAGACTGAAATTCTACAAGAAGACCTAAACAAGATTTGGAAATGGAGTATGGAATGGGAGATGAAATTCAATGTGAAGAAATATCTTGTTATGGAAATGGGAGAAAGTGAAGCAAGACCAAAATGGACATATAAAATGGGAGATGGTGAAATATTAAAGAAAGTACACGAAGAGAGAGATCTGGGAGTAATAGTGCAAGATAATAAACAGCCAGAGAGTCATATAAATTGGATATTCGGTGATACGTATAACATGGTGAGAAATCTAGGAACACCATTCCACTACATGGATAAGGATATGATGAAAAAATTAATTACCACTATGATCAGACCAAAGTTGGAATATGGGGAGGCAGTGTGGTCTCCCCATAAGAAGAAACACAAAGAAACTAGAAAGAATACAAAGGATGGCAACAAAAATGGCTCCAGAGCTGGAGGGATTGACATATGAGGAAAGACTTAAGGAAATGGACTTACTAACACTAGGACAAAGAAAAAGGGGAGACCTAATACAAATATATAAGTTATTGAACAAAATAGATGAAGTAGACAACGAGGAGTTACTACTAACAGAAGGAATTACCACTAGGAACACTGGAGAACATAGTAAAAAATTGAGGAAGGGAAGATGCTTGAGAGACACATAGAAATATAGCTTCCCGCAAAGAAATATAGAGGTTTGGAACAGACTAAGTGAGGATGTAGTATCAGCGAGGAGTGTGCAAAGCTTTAAGGAAAAGTTGGATAAATGCAGATACGGAGACGGGACCACATGAGCATAAAGCCTGTAAAACTACAACTTGGTAACTACAGTTGTCCCTCAAATAGTACGGGGGTTAGGGACCCAGGATCACCGTACTATTCAAAAATCCATAGAAAGTTAGTGCCCCCCTTAGAAACACACCTGGGCAGCATTTGAGAGAGGGAATCGGGACTCCCAGAATGTCCCGAGTGCTCTCAGATGCGTGACGCGGCAGCACGAGTTCCCAACTCGGCACATCCACTGGCTCCCGGCTTTGAGAGATGGAGCGCCTCATGCTGTGATGACGTCATCAGCAAATACGGCGTCCCAAACAAACACATATGAGTGTTTCCATTGCATTTCACCTCTCTGTACCACCATAACCACTGCAGCTTCCTTTTCATCTTCTGTTGTCAGGAGTTCGTCAGCCACGATAGCTAGTAATGCATGTTAAACGTGGCCAGGAAGATCAGCGTACGACATTTTGCTGCGAGTGAGACGCCGTTACCATAGCAATGACAAGGCTTAGTAAAAGGACGACCTTTATTTCCACTCTTGCAGCGCTCATGGAGCACTGGCAGTTACTGCGGCAAGATGGAGTAAGCCGTTTCAAAGGCTGTAGTTAGGACCGAAAGGGACAACTACCTCCTGAACCAAGACCAAGACCAAGACCAAGATGATAGATACAGCGAACACTGCTCTCATTCACATGATTTGCTCTCCCTACTGCAACGTAACTTCTCCTAAATCTGAATTTTACGTCAGCAAATCACTATTCTGCTTGAGGGCGCTTCCCCATGAGATACGCTTTGCTGCCTCACACCACCAGTTGCTGAGTTGTTTTCACGCTGACCAGACGTGCTGCTCCCGCTGTTCATCTACCCAAAAATCTATCAGTTCACCTGTCTTCCCAATGGCGTTGCAGAAGGTCCTCGCCTTTTCACTAAATTAATGAAACCAATTTTTGCTAAACTGAGAGAAATGGGTCATATTATCACGAGTTTCATTGATGACACGCTTATTTCACACAGCTCTTTCGAGGGATGTCATGAGAGTGTACGTGCCACGGTAGAACTTCTTAGTAAGATGGGTTTCTGTTTCAATGCTGAGAAATCTGTCTTGGTGCCTTCTAGACGTTTGGAGTATTTGGGGAACGTCATTGATTCAGAGACGATGACTGTGACATTGCCTGAACGGAGGAAACAGAAAATCGCTCAGAGTTGCAAGGACTTACTTGATTGTGATAAAACAAAAATCAGGGATGTGGCCAAAGTATTGGGCAATTGGTTGCAGCCATTCCAGCAGTTGAAATGGGGAAACTGCACTATCGGAGGTTGGAATCCCCAAAGGTTTCGGCATTAAAGAAGGTTAACGGAAATTTTGACAAATGGATGATCATCACACAGGATATGAAGAGGGATCTGCAGTGGTGGTTATGTAACGTTGCAGTGGAATACAGAAGGATTTTTCGGAGAGGTACTGAAATAGATCTTTTTACTGATGCCTCAAATTTAGGTTGGGGTGGTTCTTTAAATGATCAACAAATCAATGGGAGATGGTCCTTAACGGAAGCAGTTTTCCACATCAATGTGAAGGAACTCCAAGCCATATTACTGACACTAAAGTCGTTTGCACATCAACTTCAAGGAAAACATGTTAGGGTCTTTTGTGATAACACTACAGCAGTTCACTATGTGAATGAGATGGGTGGCACGAAATCTGCAATGTGTAATGACATCTGCCTTGACATTTGGAACTGGTGTGCATTGAATGATGTCTGGATTACATGCTCCCATGTGCCTGGTAGAGCTAATCTGGTGGCTGATGCTGCGTCTCGGACATTCAATGACAGGCATGAGTGGAAATTGAATGAGGATCTTTTTAGAGACCTTTGTCAGATCTTTGGAGTCCCAAATATTGATCTCTTTGCTTCCAGACTAAATAAACAAGTGCCTCGTTTTTGCTCATGGAAACCTGATCCAGAGGCAGAACACTTTGATGCTTTTTCAATATGTTGGTCTCAATTTGAACTCGTCTATGCCTTTCCTCCCTTTGCTCTGATTGCTAGATGCCTCCACAAAATACGAGCAGAGGCAGCAAGGGGATGGTTGATTGCGTCAGTGTGGCCATCCCAACCGTGGATGGGGATTCTGCTCAGGATGCTCATTCAGGAACCGCGCCTCATACCGAGAGGGATGAACACACTGCGTCAGCCATCCACAGGGGAGGAGCACCCCATCCTGAAACACACCAGGCTGATGGCATGCCTCTTGTCCGGCAACAGCTACGAGACCGAGGCATTTCTGCGGCAGGTACAGACATTCTCATGGCCTCCTGGAGAGGTTCAACTGCGAAGCAGTACCGGCCACATATCAACAGGTGGCTCCAGTCTTGCAATAGATGGCACATCAATCCCCTTACTCCCACTGTAACTGATATTGTAAACTTTCTGTCTGACACTTTCCACAGAGGTGTGGGCTATGACTGTTAACACGGCGCGGGGAGCCCTATCTTCGCTGGGGATAGTTGTCGATGGTTACAGAGCAGGCAATCACCCTCTTGTCAGCAGGTTCTTAAGAGGAGTTTTCAACCTAAGGCCTTCAACACCTAGATATGCGGAGACTTGGGACGTCCAGCTGGTGCTCCATCAACTACGAACTATGGAACCATTGTGCTCTCTTTCCCTTAAGGAACTGACACTAAAACTTGCAATGCTTATGGCCCTCACACAAGCTGCCAGAGTGCAAACATTACATTTGTTACTGTCGGGAGACATCCGCATTAGACAGGATTATATTTGTGTCTGGCTGGGGGGAAATATTAAACAATGTAGGCCAAAATTCAATGTGCGGGCTGTGACCTTTAAAGCATATGCTAAGGACTGTAGGTTGTGTGTGTGTGAAACATTGAAAATGCACATTACAAGAACTGAACAATTAAGAAGTGGCCTGGATAAGGAAACGGGAACCTTGCTTATCAGCTTCATCAAGCCACACAAACCTGTGACGAAAGACACAATTGCAAGATGGCTCAGAGAAGTGCTTCGTATGTCGGGAGTAGACACTGAAAAGTACTCGGCTGGCAGTGTTCGTCCTGCTGCAGCGTCAAAAGCCAAGGCCATGGCTGTGCCAATCACCCACATCATGGCGAAGGCTGGCTGGTCTAAGGAGGCCACTTTTGCCAAGTATTACGATAAGGAAATTGTTACGGAACGCGACGTTTTTCAAGAAGCTGTTCTGCAGTAGAATCTGAGCCTTGGTTGAGATGGAGGTGTCATCATCCTTGTGGCAAGGTACATGATTTGTAGACTATTTAATGTATTGGAGTTTGGGTCTTGGTTGTATTTTTTCCCTCATTCCCAACTAACTGTACCTTCTACCTGTCAAAGTACGACACCCACATGGCTTCAAAATCTCATGGGGAAGCGCCCTCTAGCAGAATAGTGATTTGCTGACATAAAATTGATGAAGTATATGAGACTTACCGCAGGTCAGTTGAAATGTGCTTCGAATTTTGGGAAGCAAATCACTTCTGCTAGAAGGGAGCTTTCACATGCCCTCCACTCCCGCCCTACACTTTGCAGTGTCATATGGTTGAAGCACTTTCAGTGACGGGACATGGTAACTTACTTTTCATGTGGGTGATCGTCCTCTTTAAAGTCTGGTGGTGTGAGGCAGCAAAGCGTATCTCATGTGAAAGCTCCCTTCTAGCAGAAGTGATTTGCTTCCCAAAATTCGAAGCACATTTCAACTGACCTGCGGTAAGTCTCATGTACTTCATCAATTCTTCTGCAAGGTGAACACCTATCTCGAATGCTTTGGGGCTGCTTTCAACAGGTGTTTTGGTAGAACAGTGTTGCCACTCACACCATGGCTACTTGGTGTGACGAGCGGGAAATTTAAAACTCCTTAAAAAATCTTCCATGACAATCCGTATAAAACCAAAACTGTACTACTTGAGGGACGATTGTACACACACACACACACACACACACAGCGATTAATATGGAAACTCAATCATGTTGGAGGTCTGGGTGGTTCAATATTGGATTGGATTGTGGACTTTTTGACGAAGAGAGAAATGAGAACAGTAATCAGGAATAATAAATCAAGCTGGATGGAAGTGACCAGTGGAGTCCCCCAAGGATCAGTGTTGGCTCCGATTATGTTTGTAACTTATATTAATGACATGACAGAAGGGGTGACAAGCTATATGAATATGTTTGCTGATGATGCTGAAATAATGAGGAGGGTGGCTAATGAAGAAGACTGTGTAGCCCTGAGCCAAGATCTCGATAGAATAAGTGAATGGTCACGCAAATGGGAAATGACATTCAATACAGAGAAGTGTAGCGTGATGGAGTTTGGTAAGAGCAGTAGACGAATATCGGGGAACTACTCTCTGAGTAATGAAAGAATCATGAAAAAAACTGAAGAAAAAGATCTGGGAGTGATCGTAACAGACAAGTTATCCTTTGGAAAACATATAGACCGGATAACTGGGGAAACATACAATCTTCTTAGAAACATAAAAGCTGCGTTTACATATTTAGATGAAGAAATGGTGAAGAAACTAACAACACCGATGATACGTCCAAGACTGGAATATGCAGCATTAGTGTGGTCACCTAGATTGAAGAAAGAAATTAGAAAGTTGGAAAGAATACAAAGAGCAGCGACTACATTACCGGAAACTCTGAGAGAGCTTATGAAGAAAGACTGGAAAAATTGGGACTAACAACACTGGAGAGCAGAAGAGAGAGGGGGACCTAATAGCATTGTACAGGATACAAGAGGGATTGGAGAAATTGGACAGGAAAGACCTAGTGGTATGTGACAGAAGTGTGACAAGAGGCAATGGTAAGAAATTGAAAAAGAGTGACTGTAGGAGAGACATCAAGAAATACAGTTTTCCATACAGAAGCATAACAACATGGAACGGACTTGACGAGGAGACTGTGTGTGCAAAAACGATTCATGAATTTAAAGCCAAACTGGATAATAAGCATTATGGAGACGGGACAGCACGAGCCTAGTACGGCTCTTTTCCTATATTTCACAACTAGGTAAATACACACACACACACACACACACACACACACACAGTAATAACAACCTATGTACCACCAAAAACTAACTCATGGAGTAAAGAGGAATATGAGACCATGATTGAAGATACCATTCTGAGTTTGAGTAGAGTAATCAAAGCAAACAAAAGAATCTTGTTAGTTGGAGATTTTAACTGTAAGGAGGTAAATCGGGAAATAATTCAAAGTGGATGTAGTGAAACGGCTTGGGGGGAAAGATTTTTAAGATTGACGATGGAAAACTTGATGATGCAATGGGTGAAGGAAAACATGAGATACAGAAGTGACAATGAACCAGCGAGACTGGACCTGGTGATAACAAAGGCAATGCACTTAATGAATGAATTAAGGTATGGGTGCCCCCTGGGAAAGAGTGATCACGTGATAATAGAAATGAAAACAGAGGAGGAAGGAAGATGAATCATGTAAAAGAAACGGGTTAAACTATAGGAAGGCAGACATGGAAATTCTCAGGAAATATTATGGAGAGCTAGATTGGGAAGAGTTAAGAGAACAAGAGAGTTGCATGAAAAGTTATGAAATATGTACCAGAATATAAACCTAAAGAAAAAGGAAAAGATAACTGGTTTAATGCAAGATGTGCTAAGGCAAAAGAAAAGAGACAAAGCGTGGAAGAGATTGAAAAGAAACAAAAACTAAAGGAATAAAGAAGATTTTAAGATAGCGAGAAATGCCTACGTGAAAATAAGAAGAAAAGAAGAAAAAGGATATGAAAAGGATATTGTGGAAAAGTGCAAGGAACAACCCAAACTGTTTTATAGATGCATAAATGGAAAAATCAAACCAAGGGAAACAATAAAAAACAATAGAAAGATTGAGTGATGGGAATGTGATAATTGAAGATCCTAAAGACATGACTGAGCTACTAAACAAAAAGTTCCAGCAAGTTTTTACAAAAGAATCACAATTCAATGAACCACAAGAAAACAAGATAAATGTTCATATGGAAGAAGTCACAGTAAATAAAGAGGAGATATATAAAATGATGGGGGAGCTGGAAGAGGAAAGCACTAGGACCGGATGGAGTCTCAGGTTACATATTGAAAAAATACAGAGATCAGCTGGTTAGACCAGTATATGATATCATTAAATGCTCAATAACAACTGGTAAGTACCAAAGGAGTGGCAGAGGGCTGAAGTGGTCCCTATATACAAAAGTGGAAAAAAGGAAGAACCCCTGAACTACAGACCTGTATCATTGACCAGTGTAGTATGTAAAATATGTGAGAAAGTGATGAAGAATCAATGGACGAGATTTCTTGAAGAGCATAATATAATCACAAGTAAACAATATGGCTTTTGAAAAGGGCGCTAATGTGTAACAAACTTACTGAGCTTTTACTCAAGAGTGACAGACATAATACAGGAAAGGGATGTATGGGTTGATTGCGTTTACTTGGACCTGAAGAAGGCGATCGACAAAGTTCCTACAAGAGAACTATGGAAGCTGGGCAATAAAGGAGGATTGAAAGGGAAAATGATGAACTGGATGGAAAGTTATTTAAGGGGAAGAGAGATGAGAACAGTGGTAAAGGACATGAAATCAGAATGGAGAATTGTAGAGAGTGGAGTGTCTCAAGGATTGGTATTGGCACCAGTACTTTTCCTAGTAGTCACCTTGATTTAACACGAGTTGATATTTAAGGAGATATGTTTAACTAACGTGATATGTTCAATTTAACACGAGTTTCATCGATGACGTCACTCTCGATAACATCATCGATGAAACGTTATTAATACATTACTAGGTCACGGAAACAACAAAAACATGTTCTCATTTTATTTAATTTTTTTCTTCACGCCAGGGCGGTTCTGCCGCAGCATGCTGCTGTGGTGGGCGGCAGCCACGCGGCACCGCGCGGCAAAACCACCCAGTGTGACACCTCCAATTGGTTTGTGTGTGTAATCGTAAAAGCGGCGAAACCGCTTGGCAAAACCACCTAGTGTGACACCGGCCTAAGGATTAATAGGATATTCGATGGTACGTATAAAATGGTGAGAAATATAAGATTAGCATTCCACTACATGGATAAGGATATGATGAAAAAGTTAATAACCACTATGATTAGACCAAATTGGAATATGCAGAGGCGGTGTGGTCTCCCCATAAGAAGAAACACAAAAAAAACTAGAAAGAATATAAAGGATGGCAACAAAAATGGTTCCAGAACTGGAGGGGTTGACATATGAAGAAAGACTAAAGGAAATGGACACACCAACACTGGAACAAAGAAGAGAAAGGGGAGACCTAATACAAATTTATAAATTGTTGAGCAGAATGGAAGAAGTAGATAATGAGGAGTTACTACTAAAGCCCCGCTCACAATGTGCCGACTCTGGGCCACGAAAACCCAGCGACTTCTGCATTTGACAAGTCGGCTCCCACGCTCCAAGAATTTTTTGGCATCTTGGTGTCGGCTACCATGATTGCCAACTGGTACATTCGGCCAGCTAGTTGGCAGCATGTCTGCAACATGCTGCCAACTTGTCTCAAGACGAGTCTCTACGGTCAATTTTTGAAATGGCGCCATGTCTACAACAACCACGAATCTTCCGACCGATTGGCTGACAGTCGCAGACGGTCTTGACGAGTCTTCCAGATTGTCTGTCATCTGGCTGGCCGACAGTTGCCAAAGAGTTGGCCGACGGTCTTCCTGACGGTCTACGCGACTGTCTTGGCGGCAGACTTGCCGTTCCTTAAAATACGGAATCGCTCTGTATTCAAGAATGAAATGTATCGTTCTGTTTTGAACCAATACGGAACGGCATTTGTTCCGTACGGTATTTTGTTATCTGAATGGTCAAGCAGATAAATTCAGTATCTTAAAATTGTAGTGAGGGCATATTTCGGTTAATCTCAAAATCACCCCGTAAAATTGGTCAAAGGTTCATCCTAAAATACGTGTAAAATATGCGACGTAACGTCCCTCCCCTCTCCATCTGGCCTCCACCAGCAGCGTGCTGCGGCTGTCACTCATTGCATGCTCGAGAAAATTTAGTGTTGCCACCCGTTCCTTTAAATATGGATCCATTCCGTACTGGAGAGTGAGATGTTGCCTTCCACATTTTTCTGACCTCAGGGTGGCAACCCGAGTTGTGCCATTCAACACAAAAGAGATTGAGGAAAAAGGAGTGCATGCGTACTGTGCAGCTCTAAAGTTTGTGCCAGCGAAACGTAACCATGCCCAGAAGTTGTTATTGTGCTTGTGATTGCAAAATAAAAGTATAAATTTCTTGATGGCGGCAGTGTTAGCCAATATTTCTGAGCCGACAGTCGTCACAAACGTCCTTCATTAGGCGAAGACTGGCGTCACGACAGTCCCTCATCATTCTTAAGTAGTCGGCACAGACGACTGTGCTGACCGGAAACGGTAAAAAATTGAAAAATGGCCCCGACAGTCGTCACAACTGTCTCAAGACAAGACTGTTGACGACAGTCTTGACAACTGCCCCTGACCTCCCTCAGACCTCAACCGGAAGTGACGGTTGGTCCAGACTCTTGCCGACTCTTGTCGTGAAGGGAAGATGTTTGAGAGACAAAGAAATATAGAGATTTGGAACAGACTTAAGTGTGGCTGTAATTTCAGCGAAGAGTGTGCAAAACTTTAAGGAAAAGTTGGACAAATACAGATACGGAGACCGGATCACATGAGCGTAAGCCCTGGCCCTGTAAAACTACAACTAGGTAAATACACACAGTAGAACAAAGAAGGGAGAGAGGAGATCTGATCATGCTGTATAAGTTGGTAAATAAGTTTGATGAGGTGGATAGAGATGATCTCTTCTTAACCCCTTCACTACAACCGGGCGAAAACGGCGCCCCGCCCCGTATCCGGGCTGGCTGCGCATGCCAGATTTCAAACGGTGCTTCTGATTATAACAAATTTTCAGTCATAATTTCAACATAATCATCATGGATTATATATAAAAACATGCAAAATTAAATAGTGCACATAAAGAAACATAAATTATTTGATAATTTTGAGATGTAAGCATAAATATAGAGAAATTTGCAAGAGATTAGCATCTCTCTCTCTCTCTCTCTCACACACACACACACACACACACACACACACACAGATTAGATGGTTAGAAAGGAAGGGAAGAGTCGAGGAACAGCAAGTTGAAACTTGCTGAAGAGACACTCTCTCTCTCTCTCTCTCTCTCTCTCTCCAATAATATACTAAGTTAAAGAGATAGAGAAGAGGGGGAGGGAGAAAGAGGGAGGGCATGCATCTCTCTCTCTCTCTCTCTCTCTCTCTCTCTCTCTCTCTCTCTCTCTCTCTCTCTCTCTCTCTCTCTCTCTCTCTCTCCCCAAAACGATACAAAGTGAGAGGGGGGCGTGAGAAAGAGGGAGAGAATGCCTCTCTCTCTCTCTCTCTCTCTCTCTCTCTCTCTCTCTCTCTCCCCAATACGATACAAAGGGAGAGGGAGAGAGATAGAGAAGAAGGGGAGGGAGAAAGAGGGAGGACATGCATCTCTCTCTCTCTCTCTCTCTCTCTCTCTCTCTCTCTCTCTCTCTCTCTCTCTCTCTCTCTCTCTCTCTCTCTCTCTCTCTCTCTCACTCACACACACACAAACACACACACACACACACACACACACCCTGGAGGGGGGAGGTAGAAGGTAGGAAGGAAGAATGAAAGAGAACAGTGACAGTGGGGGAGGGGAGGCCGTGTCCTTGAGCCAAGGGGGTGGTGAGATAAGCACTCACTACCCAGCCAATTTGCAACTCAAAGGAAGAGGAACTCCAAAACTCTGCAGATAAACATATATCATTTCTTTCTCATTATTTTTGTTATTTTCCGTTAGAATTGATTGTTACTGTCAAGTACAGGTAACTTTCGATTTACGCGAGTTTGGTTTACGCGTTTTTTAAATAACGTGGGGTCCAAAATCCAAATAAATGTTTAATAAACACATTTTTTCACTTATACGCGATATTGTACGGAGTGGCCACCAGATGTCTCCCGCAACTAAATTCACACGGTGCGGCGGCCACACAACTAAGCTCAGTTCTTCCCGCGCGCCACTTGAACAACAATACAGTACCCACGCTGCCACGCTACTCAACCATAGGGGTGGGCTGGTACCAGTACCAGTACCGGTACTAAAGGTACCAGCTACACAGTACGGTACCGGTATTAGCCAGTCGCTCATGGTGTCCCTCATTTCTCCCTCACACGAGTGAGGCTGAGACTGAGTGCCTGAATGGATATCTCGGTGATATGGATATACTCTCTCTCTCTCTCTCTCTCAACTCAATGAAGTGAATATTTATTTTTTGATAGAAACCTACCTCTTGTTTGATTTACGCGACTTCTTCAAGGACACAATACTCGCGTAAATTGAGAGTTACCTGTATATTGTATATTGTACTGAACGTTTCAGGATGCCGACGCCAGCGTCCTGTATATTGTATTGTATATTGTACTGGACCCTTCAGGATGCCTACATCGGTGTCCCGTATGTTGTACTGGACGCTTAAGGATTTACGACATCAGTGTCCCGTATGTTGTACTGAACGCTTCAGGATGCCGACTTCAGCGTCCTGTATATTGTACTGGATGCATCAGGATGCCGACATTGGTGTCCCGTATGTTGTACTGAACGCTTCAGGATGCCGACTTCAGCGTCCTGTATATTGTACTGGATGCATCAGGATGCCGACATCAGTGTCCCGTATGTTGTACTGAACGCTTCAGGATGCCGACTTCAGCGTCCTGTATATTGTACTGGATGCATCAGGATGCCGACATTGGTGTCCCGTATGTTGTACTGAACGCTTCAGGATGCCGACGTCAGCATCACGTATATTGTACTGAACGCTTCAGGATGCCGACATTGGTGTCCCATATAGTGTACTGGACGCTTCAGGATGCCGACATCAGTGTCCCGTATATTGTACTGGACGCTTCAGGATGCCGACATCAGTGTCCCGTATATTGTACTGGACGCTTCAGGATGCCGACATCAGTGTCCCGTATATTGTACTGAACGCTTCAGGATGCCGACATCAGTGTCCCGTATATTGTACTGAACGCTTCAGGATGCCGACATCAGTGTCCCGTATATTGTACTGAACGCTTCAGGATGCCGACATCAGTGTCCCGTATATTGTACTGAACGCTTCAGGATGCCGACATCAGTGTCCCGTATATTGTACTGAACGCTTCAGGATGCCGACGTCAGCATCACGTATATTGTACTGAACGCTTCAGGATGCCGACATCAGTGTCCCGTATATTGTACTGAACGCTTCAGGATGCCGACGTCAGCATCACGTATATTGTACTGAACGCTTCAGGATGCCGACATCAGTGTCCCGTATATTGTACTGAACGCTTCAGGATGCCGACGTCAGCATCACGTATATTGTACTGAACGCTTCAGGATGCCGACATCAGTGTCCCGTATATTGTACTGGACGCTTCAGGATGCCGACATCAGTGTCCCGTATATTGTACTGGACGCTTCAGGATGCCGACATCAGTGTCCCGTGGATTGTACTGAACGCTTCAGGATGCCGACATCAGTGTCCCGTATATTGTACTGGACGCTTCAGGATGCCGACATCAGTGTCCCGTATATTGTACTGGACGCTTCAGGATGCCGACATCAGTGTCCCGTATATTGTACTGAACGCTTCAGGATGCCGACATCAGTGTCCCGTATATTGTACTGGACGCTTCAGGATGCCGACATCAGTGTCCCGTATATTGTACTGGACGCTTCAGGATGCCGACATCAGTGTCCCGTATGTTGTACTGAACGCTTCAGGATGCCGACGTCAGCATCACGTATATTGTACTGGACGCTTCAGGATGCCGACATCAGTGTCCCGTATATTGTACTGGACGCTTCAGGATGCCGACATCAGTGTCCCGTATATTGTACTGAACGCTTCAGGATGCCGACATCAGTGTCCCGTATATTGTACTGGACGCTTCAGGATGCCGACATCAGTGTCCCGTATATTGTACTGGACGCTTCAGGATGCCAACATCAGTGTCCCGTATATTGTACTGGACGCTTCAGGATGCCGACATCAGTGTCCCGTATATTGTACTGGACGCTTCAGGATGCCGACGTCAGCGTCCCATATATTGTACTGAACACTTCAGGATGCCGACCTCGGCGTCCCTTTTTTTTTTTTTTTTTTTTTTTACGTTGCTGCCTATTGCGCCAGTAGGCATCTTCCTGGTGGGGCCTGATGGTCAGCCCAAGGCTTCTTTCAGGTGGGGCCTGATGGTCGGCCCAGCCCGTTCTGGCGCAGGCGAGTCTTTATAGTGGGGCCATCTTGCATTCATATTGTACTGAATGCTTCAGGATGCCAACGTCAGCGTCGCTGTATAAAAAGGGTTAACTGCGAGAAAGCAGGGCTTGAGAGGACATGGAAAAAAATTAATAAAGGAACCTATTTGAGTGACTTGAAAAGTACAGTTTTCCACATAGAAGTATTGTTATGCCGGACGTGTTACTTGGGTTCCGTGTCGCCGTCAGGAGACTCCGTGGGAGGGAGATATGTAAACACTTTGCACAGTTTCTGTAGTTTAATATTCTTCTTTAGTAGTACACTTCACTCTGACTCTTCACTTACCACTAGCTTACTATGACTGACTCTCTCTCGCCCTCTTCTCCTATATATATCCAGAACAGTACAGTCTAGAATATTACAGTATATTTCAGATCATACAAGAACATGTAGCAAAAATATATGCGAGTTGGCAACACTTCCCGCCTGGCGCCTGGCCGCGCCCGTGCGCGGACGGCTCGCCTTCCTCCCGCCCCTTTGCTCGTTTCTCCGAGCCTTCTAGAGGCCTATGGTCGCCGGGGAAGCTTCCAGCACAACACTATCCCCCTCTTAATTGTGATCGTCCTGATCACACACTTAACTATGTACAAACATAAGAGAATTAATCAAAACATAATAATCGTCGTATCGCTGTGGACGCCTGTGTCTCCGTCTTCTGTTCGTTGCCTCCTGCGCGTCTGTCTCTGGTGCGCCCCGTCGTCGTCCGCTTCTTGGGGTGTCCCTGGAACATCTGCCGAAGCCGGGAGGTTATCTCCCTCGGCTGAAAGGGCCAGGAGGCACGTCGTCGACCTCCTCTCGGTCCTGGACGTCCCTTGCGTTTTCGTCGGCTGGTGGGTGTCTGTAGTTGTTCCAGGTGTAGTTTCCCGGACCGTGGTACCTCCATAGGCGGTTGACGTGGACAACTTTCGGCTTGGTCTTTTCCGTTCTCCGGATTCGGTAAGTCACGTCGGAGGAGTTCTTGCACAGTGTAAGGGCCTTCCCAGGGGCTCTGTAACTTCGGAGACTGTCCTTTCTTCCTCTGCGGGTTGTAAAGCCAGACTCGGTCTCCTTCCTTGAAGTCAACGTGGCTTGCCCTCATATTGTAACCGCGCTTCATGTCCTCCCAGGAGTACTTCAAGGCACCACGGCCTTGATGGTGCACCTCTTCCAGCCGTTCCTCTAGTTGACGGGCAAAACTGAGGCGTCCTTGGAAGGCTTTCCCCAGGAGGCCTTCCTGTCAGTAGGTCCACCGGCAATCGCAGCTCACGTCCAAACATCAGCTTTGCCGGTGAATACCCCGTAGTCTCGTGGGCGGCAGACCTGTAGGCCATGAGAAGCGCAGGCAGCTTCTGATCCCATGAAGACTGATCATTGTTGCACTGCTTGGCCAACTCCTGGCCCAACGTCCAATTAAACCTCTCCACCATTCCATCTGACTGTGGGTGCAGAGGGTGGTCCGGTCTTCTTGATACCCAGAAGCTTGCAGCACTCAGCAAGGACTGTTGACTCAAAATTCCTTCCCTGGTCGGAATGGAGCTCGTTAGGCACACCGAAACGACAGAAGAACTCCTCCACCAAAACCTTGGCGATGGTAGTGGCTTCCTGGTCAGGGATGGCGTAGGCTTCCGGCCACTTGGTGAAGTAATCCATTGTGACACAGATGTACCTATTTCCGTTCGTCGTCAGAGGCAAGGGTCCTGCTATATCCACTGCCACCCGTTCCATGGGGGCTCCAACCTGGTATAGTTGCAGTGGGGCACGGTGACGCTTCTTGGGGCCCTTCTTTGCACAGCACACCTCACACGCGTGACACCATTCTTCCACGTCCTTCCTCATGCCAACCCAGTAGAACCTTTGGCGCAGGCGACTCAGTGTCTTCTTTACCCCTAGGTGTCCGCTGGTGATGTTGTCGTGCATTTCTTTCAAGACGCCTTCCCGGGACTTCATAGGTAGCACCGTGGACCAGTAGTGGTCAAGACCATCATGAGAGACCCAGTGTCGCTGCAACACCCCGTCGTCTATCCGAAGAGTGTCCCACTGAGTCCAGTAATTCTTGGTGGTAGGGCTTTCTCTCGAGATTACTTCCCACCCAGGTCGCGTTGACGACTGACTCAGCCACTCCATAATTGGTCTCAGATCTCGGTCCTCCCGCTGCAGTTTTCCCAAGTCTTCCCATGGCACCTCCGCTGTCTGTTCCACTGTAGTGCGGCGGCACATATTCTGGACGCTTTCCCTCTGGAGGCAATGTTGACACTCAGGTAGGCAGGGGCGCCGGTTCAAGCTGTCCGCGTTACCGTGTGTTAGCCCAGATCGGTGCACAATAGTGTAGTGATGCTGCTCTAGTTTACCTATCCAGCGAGCAAGCTGGCCCTCAGGGTTTTTCAGTGACTTCAGCCACCGCAATGCAGCGTGATCCGTGCGGATGGTGAAAGTTGCACCGTACAGGTAAGCATGGAAAAAGTCAAGGCTCTTGACTACTGCCAGGAGTTCTTTCCGGGTCACGCAATAGTTTTTCTCGGCTGGGGTGAGCTTCTTGCTGAAGTAGGCCACAACCCGTTCCATGTCGGCACATGCCTGGGACAGCACTCCACCAATCCCCTCATCACTGGCATCACAATCCAGTATAAAAGGCTTAGAGGGATCTGGGTAGGTGAGTACGGGCGAGCTGATGAGGGCCTCCTTGAGCTTCTCAAAGGCAACCTGAGTTTCCGCTGTCCACTCAAACTTGCGCCCCTTCTTCGTCAGGAGGTGCAGTGGTGCAGCAATCGTAGCGAAGCCTTTCACAAACCTGCGGTAGTATGAGCACAACCCGAGGAAGCTCCGCAGCTCCTTCACGTTGGTGGGTGTTGGCCAGTCCCTTACCGCAGCCACCTTCTCAGGATCAGTGTACTCAGCCTCGCTCACGATGTGTCCCAAGTATTGGACCTCCTTTTGGAACAGACAGCATTTCTTCGGGCTGAGCTTAAGGTGTGCAGCTCTAAACCGGGCGAAAACCTCTGATAGCCTTTCCATCTCCTGCTCGAAGGTCTGGCCAAAGACAATCACGTCGTCGAGGTAGATGAGTGCCGTCTTCCAGTGAAGTCCCTCCAGCACCCTCTCCATCAGCCGCTCAAACGTGGCCGGCGCGTTGCACAGGCCAAAGGGCATGACCTTAAACTGCCACAGGCCTTGACCGTAGGAGAAGGCTGTTTTCTCTTTGTCCTGTTCCGCCATTTTGACTTGGTGATACCCAGACTTCATATCCAGTGTTGAAAACCACTTGGAGCCCACCAAGGCGTCGAGCGTGTCGTCGATCCGTGGGTGGGTATGAATCCTTGATGGTGAGATCGTTGAGGCTCGGTAGTCCACGCAGCACCTGAGGGAACCGTCCTTTTTCCTGACGAGCACTACAGCAGACGCCCACGGGCTGCTGGACCGCTCGATTAACCCTTGTTGCCGGAGATCATCCATCACCTCATCCATCTCCTTGCGACGGGCTGGTGCCATCCTTCGAGGAGCTTGCTTCACTGGGCGGTGGCTACCTGTGTCGATGTGGTGCTCTACCAGGTCCGTACACCCCAAGTCCAGGTCTCCTGTGGAAAACACATCTGCATTTCTCACGAGAAGCTCCCTGAGCTGTTCCACTTGGGGTTCCTCTAGACACTTGGAGCTCCTGTCAAACAGGTCGCACAGGTAGTCAGGCAGCTCCTCCTGGGGCTTCAGGGTTCTCCTGCAGACACAGGTTCTTGGTTTCTGGTCGATCTCTTGGCACAACCCCACCATGGTCCCTTGTTTTATTTTCTTTGGGCTGAAGGAGACATTGGCCACGACGACAGGCACTTCCGCTGCAGCAGGGTCTACCAAAGTACTGCCTACAATCACCCCGTTTTCTACCGGGCATCGACTTCCACTCTCTACCACACACAGGCTAGCCGGGGGGGCACCTGTAATTTGACAGGGTAACAGCATCTCCGACCTCGGAGGAATAATGGTGGTGCGCTTGACCGTCACTGGCAGGTCTTCCTTGTTCACAGTCGTCAGTGGCACCCTCCTTCCTCTTACAGTCAGCTGCTTAGCGCGGAAGTCCAGCTCGCACCTGTGGGAGACAAGATAATCCATACCTAGGATGCAGAGGTCATCCATGTCGGCCACGTACAGAGAGGAACTCTTCCTTTCCTCCGAGCTCAAACTTCACGTCCACTGGGCCTCTGAGCTCTGCGTAGTGTCCTGTGACTCCGCACAGTCGATGCGGCGTCTTAGGAAGCCGACGATGACTCACCACGTCAGGCCGCACCAATGTGCGTTCCGAGCCTGTGTCGACGACCACAGGCCACAACACTCCGTCAACCTTGCCCTCCACTTGGCAGCTTGTCATGGTGGTTCTCCTGCACACTGATATCTTCGGGGCATGTACAGGACAGACTGGTCGTTGCCCCGTGAACCAGTCCTTCTTAGTTTCCCGAGTGGTGGTCCCTCGTTGGGGCACATGTTGCCGACACTCATTCTTCCAGTGCCCCTTTTCTCCACAGGTCCAGCACTTGGGTCCTTCCCTGGGCTTCTTCTTAGCGGCACCTTCATATTCCTTCTTCCTCTTATAGCATTCGTTCTCCTTGTGCCCAACCTTCTCGCAGTACCAGCACTTTCCTTGGAACCTGTCTGTGTCGCTGACAGCGCCCTTTCGTGCCCTAAAGCCAGAAGTCGAGTCGTCCCTGAAGCTTGACAAGCTAGACCTAACAAAGGACTCAAACTCCATGGCACGTGCCAGAGCTTCCTGCATTGATGTTGGCTTAGCTTGGTTCACTTGTATCTTCAGCTGAGGGCTGTCCAGGGCATCGATGAATTGATCACGCAGCAAAACTGTCAGCAGGTCAGGGGTGGCACCTGGGTATGCCTTGTGCGCCATGCTCTCAAGGTCCTGAGCGAGTTCCTGAAGAGACTCGCCGCGCCTCCTGTTGCGGGTTCTGAACCTAACCCTGAAGAGCTCGTTCTGGTGCTTGGTCCCATATCGTTGCTCCAGCGCCTGTGCCAGCCCGCTGTAGCTGCCCTTTGTCGCATTGTCGAGCTGAGCAAGAGCCTCCAGCGCCGCCCCTTTCAGGCTAGTGGCCAGCTGTACCGCGCACTCTTGGTCATCCCATCCGTTCCGAGCTGCCAACAGCTCAAACTGAGCGCGGTAAGCCTCCCAGGAGACCTTGCCATCAAACTCCTGAGGCTTCTTTCTAACAGGCGAACCCAGCAGACCCATGGGGCTGGCGGAACTTCTTGCGGGGATAAACTCAGGCGAAACAGGGCTCAAACTACCCCGGACTTGTGTAGGAGAAGCATCTTGGGTACAACTAGCCCCTGCAGGCACTGGCTGTCCGTTTCCAGCCAAGCAGTCTTCAAGGGCCTTCACTCTGTCACTTACGTCACAAACTGCCTGTTCAGTACGGTTCACCTTTCCCTGCACTTCTAATATTTCTTTGTGTGTCGTCTCCCGTACCACCTCCATCTCTTGTTGAAGATTTGTGTGTTCTTTCTCCACTTCTGTCAGGCGTTGTCCCAAGTTCGTGGTTACATCAGTCATTTCTCTTCGCACTGACTCACTTCCATCTTGTACTGCTTTTAGCTGTAGCTGTAATCCTGTGAAGCGATCTTCTAGCTGTTCTTTGAGTTCTTGGAGTGTTCCTTCTTGTTGTTGCTGTGCTCTTTCTTGTTGTTTTTTGAGTTCTTGGTGTGCTCTTTCTTGTTGTTGTTTGAGTTCTTGGAGTGTTCCTTCTTGTTGTTGCTGTGCTCTTTCTTGTTGTTCTTTGAGTTCTTGGATTGCTCTTTCTTGTTTCTCCCCCTGTAGTCTCAAGGCTTCCAAAAGTTCAGTCAACATGTCGTCCCTCTGGGCAGCTTGGGAACGAGTCTCCATGGCGAAAAACAAATGCCTACACTCCTGACACCAGTGTTATGCCGGACGTGTTACTTGGGTTCCGTGTCGCCGTCAGGAGACTCCGTGGGAGGGAGATATGTAAACACTTTGCACAGTTTCTGTAGTTTAATATTCTTCTTTAGTAGTACACTTCACTCTGACTCTTCACTTACCACTAGCTTACTATGACTGGGACTGACTCTCTCTCGCCCTCTTCTCCTATATATATCCAGAACAGTACAGTCTAGAATATTACAGTATATTTCAGATCATACAAGAACATGTAGCAAAAATATATGCGAGTTGGCAACACTTCCCGCCTGGCGCCTGGGCGCCCGTGGGGCCTCCCCGCCCCTTTGCTCGTTTCTCCGGGAGCCTTCTAGAGGCCTATGGTCGCCGGGGGAAGCTTCCAGCACAACAGTATTAACACATGGAACAGATTGAGGGAAGAGGTGGTAGAGGCAAGCAGTGTCCAACAAATGAAGGAAAGGCTGGATGAATGTAGATATGGAGACAGGACTATTAGAGCTTAGCTTGGGCCCAGTAGACTACAAATAGGTAAATACACACACACACACACACACACACATGTTTGCTTTATTTTGTGTGCTTATTGATAATTGCTGTCTGTATTATATGTACTTATGTACTTGTCTTTTGCAGGTCTGTAGGTGGATGTATACCATGAGAAAATCATAGAATCCTGCTCAATCAACCTCCATGGTTTGGTATCAGTGATGTCATAAATTTCTCTAATTTGTAATAATACTGTTTATCTTGTCTCATAGTAAACACATTTAGTAGATAATTTGTGGCGCCACATTTGGTAGTCAATATTGCAACCTGCCTGAGCAAAGTGTAAGCATCACTTGTATGAGTTCTGATACATGTCTCACTGTCTCAGTCTGCACCAAGCTGATATCTGATATTATTTTTATAGTTTTAATGTATTTTTTTAGGTTTACAGAGTTTTACCTTTGTTGCATCCAGATTTGTCACACTTAACCTTTGCAGTATATCATAATTAATAATGCATTTGATTATAGATAATTTTAACATTATTAATATAGATAATAATAGTTACTGTTGAGATTAGGTAATTTTGTTATAATATTTAAAAACTAGGAATTAGAGTATATGGCAGGCTTGGAGCCTGGTGGTAGTGTAGTCCGTTCAATAGGCACACCTAACATTATCAAATGTGGGGCACAAACTTGGTGGAGGGACTGTTTCTGTGCCGCCATAGGCGATAGTGAGCTAAAGAGTAGCCTATCTGGATTTTTTGTTTTTAATTATTAATGATCCACGAGACATCTAGAGTTAAATCTAACTATGTGCTTTTCTTTGTATTCATTCATACACACACTGGTAATATTTCTGTGGTGTTTGATTCACTTAATTGAGTGAAATTCTATTGTGATAAACACTCACAAATTCGTGCCACTATAGTTTATCGACTCAGCCGTTGTCTTTCCCTCTAATCCCAAGCCATTCGTAACATGATGTAGTCGTATTATATATATATATATATATATATATATATATATATATATATATATATATATATATATATATATATATATATATATATATATATATATATATATATATATATATATATATATATATATATATATATATATATATAGGCTAAAATCCGCGAAGTAGCGACCGCATGTTTTTTTATTTTTTTTATTTATATATATTTTAAGGCTTTATAAACCCTCCCCACACTCTTACAAATCTTTCCCACACTCCTATTGACCTTTCCCACACTCTTATAAACACTTCCCACGACGTTTCGTTGTTACGACGTGGTCCCAATAAATGATTCTATAATTTTTGTTTCGACTTTCGACATTTGCTTCGTAAATATGAACTTCGCGCAGGAATTAGTTTGACGAACTTTAAGAATAGCCAGAGAAAGGACAATATGAACGTGGCTCACTTCTTTTATATCACAATTAGGTAAATACGGAAGGGGAAAGGGAGGAGAGGCACAGAGTGAGTCATGAAGAAAATACCGATAGAGGGTGTAAGAAGGGAGAACAAGGAAAAGTAGTGGAGGAAACAGCTAGGGAGAGATATAGAGGATGAAAACAAGGAGAAGGGTGTGGGGAGAGTCATGTCAGGTCCTGAGGGAGAGTCAGGTCAGGGCTTCAGTCAGGACATGACCTGACTCTCACTTCTGCCCCTCCCTCCTTAAACCCTTTCCATTTCACCTTCTGTGTGTGTGTGTGTGATTTACCTAGTTGTACACACACACACACACACAATCAGAAGGGGAAATGAGAAGGGTGTGGGGAGGGAGTGGCAGCAGGGAGAGTCAGGTCAGGTCTGCCCCTCCCTCCACACACCCTTCACATTTCCCCTTCTGTGTGTGTGTGTGTGTGTGTGTGTGTGTGTTCATATAATCTAATGGAGAAAGGGAGGAAGAGTGAGAGATAAGACTAAAGATAAGAGGGTGTGAGAAAGGAGGAAACAAGGGAAATGGGACGGGAGAAGAAGAGAGAGGTAGGGAGGGTCAGGTAAAGGTGAGGAAAGAGGGGGAGAGAAAGGATGTGAGTGGGAGGGAAAGAGATTAAAAGAGAGAGGTAGGAAGGGTCAGGTAAAGGTGAGGAAAGAGGGGGAGAGAAAGGGTGTGAGTGGGAGGGAAAGAGATTAAAAGAGAGAGGTAGGGAGGGTCAGGTAAAGGTGAGGAAAGAGGGGGAGAGAAAGGGTGTGAGTGGGAGGGAAAGAGATTAAAAGAGAGAGGTAGGGAGGGTCAGGTAAAGGTGAGGAAAGAGGGGGAGAGAAAGGGTGTGAGTGGGAGAGAAAGAGATTAAAAGAGAGAGGTAGGGAGGGTCAGGTAAAGATGAGGAAAGAGGGAGAGAGAAAAGACGTGAGTGGGAGGGAAAGTAAAACTGGGAGGGAGGTGAAAGGAAAAGAAGAATGAAATGAGAAGGAAGGAGAAAAATACGGTGACGGAGAGGGAGAAGAGAGAAAGGCAGTGGGGAAGAGTGAACCAGGGAAAAGACTAACGGTGCAATAGGCCGCGACGGAAAACTAAAAAAATAGGTGGGTGACGTAGGTGCTTATTTAAGTGTGTTCCTAATTACGTTGATTTATATCGTTTTAATTTTTTGGCTAGAAAATTATTATTTTACCGGAAAATCCCGTGCTTTATCAAAAAATCCGCGATACGATACAATTTAAAAATCCGTGATACAGTGAGACCACGATATGGCAAGGGATTACTGTATATATATATATATATATATATATATATATATATATATATATATATATATATATATATATATATATATATATATATATATATATATATATATATATCAAGGAACTGTCTTTAACCGACAGAAAAACATCTCAACAAACCACTTGTGCCAGGAATCGAACCCGTACTTTCTGAATAGAAATCAAGGCGCATACCAACCATGCCACCTGATGAGCTAAAAGACTTCACGCCAGAGGTTGCATTTAAGCAGCCAACCTGACGCCCCCACCCTCTTAAGAG
Organism: Eriocheir sinensis; assembly: GCF_024679095.1. Classification (NCBI taxonomy): domain Eukaryota; kingdom Metazoa; phylum Arthropoda; class Malacostraca; order Decapoda; family Varunidae; genus Eriocheir; species Eriocheir sinensis. Next base: position 60,575 of record NW_026111161.1, on the reverse strand, counting down.
GAATGAAAGGTAAAGAAGTCCTGCTCACGCTCGGGGCAGTCGGAAAGAATTTTAATCAATCCCAGACGACAACGCCGTGGTATATATATCAAGGAACTGTCTTTAACCGACAGAAAAACATCTCAACAAACCACTTGTGCCAGGAATCGAACCCGAACCCGTGAGCGGGACTTCTTTACCTTTCATTCCTCGTAAGAGGGTGGGGGCATCAGGTTGGCTGCTTAAATGCAACCTCTGGCGTGAAGTCTTTTAGCTCATCAGGTGGCATGGTTGGTATGCACCTTGATTTCTATTCAGAAAGTACGGGTTCGATTCCTGGCACAAGTGGTTTGTTTATATATATATATATATATATATATATATATATATATATATATATATATATATATATATATATATATATATATATATATATATATATATATATACACACACAGTAGAGCCCCATTTAGCGCGAGAATTAGGTGGATGAACACGGTCGCGCTAACTGAATTTGTGCTAATTGAATAAAGTAACCAATATGAAAAAATTATTTGGTGCACACGTGGGTCTGACTTTTGGGTTTGATAATTACTCAAAATAATCACTCGCATTAAAAACAACAACCCTACGAATGGCTGAGCTCTGGAAACACGCTTGTGATTCACTTGGAGTTCGATGACGTCATCGCCAGCGCTCACCCAGTCAGCAGCCCCGCTGCCTTAAGGCAGTGTCACACTGGCCGTTTTCTTCTAACTGTTGTGGCCACTGGCAACGCCTGTGTGCCCATCCGGGAGCAAGTTGTCGGTTCACTGTAACCTGGTGTCACGCTGGGGCCTTTTCTTCCCACCGCGTTGACGGCAGCTTGGACAACCGGCAAATCCAAATTTTCCGGGTGTGTGTCACACACGGCCAAGGTCAGTTGCCAGTATCCACATCCACAACGTAAACAAAGCACTTGCCCTGTATCAACATGGCGTCGTCTGCTAATGTAAGGGCTCTTGTGGCTTGTGCCGCGCATCATGGTGGCTTGGCGCAATTTTCAAAATTCAATCGTGGTGGCTGCTTGTGCTAACTGAGGCTTTCGCGCTAATTAACTTTTTCTTGGTAGATGGTGGCTCGCTCTAATTGCGGTTCGCGCTAAGTGGGGCTCGCTTCGTTCCGTAGGTATAGCGCTAAACTCGAGGATCGCGAAACTTAAGGTATTGAAAACACTGAAAAAGCCCTTATTTGTTCCGACCTGTGGTTTTTTTTTTTTTTTTTTTTTTTTTTTTTTTTATTTTTTTTTTTTTTCCGTGGCCTATGGCGCCAGTAGACTATCCATCTGGGCCTGATGGTCGGCCCCAAGCCTGTCATGGCGCAGGCAACTGTTTATAGTGGCGCCATTATAATTGGCTCATGCTGCCCCCCGGAGCTCACTTTTTTTCCTCCTTTACTCCCTTGTTATCTCAAAATACTTGCCTTGGAAAAAGGAAGAAAACAGGAAGAGAGAATGGGTCGTTTTAAGGTCACAGATGAAGCGTTACGATTGGCTGAGCTTTGAAAACATGCTTGTGATTCACTGGGAGTCCAGTGATGTCATCGCCGGCGCTCACCCAATCAGCGGCCTCACTGCCTTAAGGCGGTGTCACTCTGGCCGTTTTCCACTAACTATTGTGGCTACTGGCAACGCCCATACGCCCATCCGGGAGCGAGTTGTCGGTTGTCCGTAAGCTGGTGTCACACTGGGCCGCCTTCTTCCCACCGCGTTGGCGGCAGCTTGGGCAACCGGCAACTTTTCCAGGTGTGCGTCACACACATAAGGGGAAATTAGAAAGGTGTGAGGGGGAGGGGCAGAAGGGAGAGTCAAGTCATGTCATGACACACACACACACACACACACACACACACACACACACACACACAGAAAGGAAGATGAGAAAGGTGAGGGGAGGGAGGGGCAGAAAGGAGAGTCAGGTCATGGTTTGACCTGAGTCAGATCATAAACTTACCAAACCACTGATCTGACTCTCCTTTCTGCCTGTCCCTCCCCACACCATTCTTATTCCCCTTGTGTGTGTGTGTGTGTGTGTGTGTGACAAGTTAGGAAATGACCTGACCTGAGTCAGCTTATGTTTTAACCAAAGCCCTGATCTTACTCTCCTTTCTGCCCCATCCTCCCCACATCCTTCTCATTTCACCTTCTGTGTGTGTGTGACAGGTATGACCAAAGCCCTGACCTGAGTCAGGTCATCCTGACCAAAGCCCTGACCTGACTCTCCTTTCTGACCCTCCCTCCCCACACCCTTCTCCTTTCTCCTTGTTTTCATTCTGTCTATCTCACCTTTCATGAGAGGGGCTCATAACCAGAGTGAAGCTACACACCTCCTCTCGAGTCGGGGGCTCGCGTGGTATTGAGGCTGCGCCGAGTTGTACTAAACGCGACAGGGAGGAGGCGGCGGGAAGTTCAAACACGGTTAACATGTTAATAAGTTTCTCTCTCTCTCCGAAACATTTATTGACACCACAAATATTGATTTAAGATCCGAACACAACATAGATGGCTACAGACTCTTCAACAAAGCTCGTGTAAACCGTAGAGGCGGTGGCATCGCCCTTTTTGTCAAAAGCTATTTGCAACCCACTGACAAAACACCAAGAGGCAGTAACATTGAACATATGTGCGTACGAGTAAACATTGCAAAAGTCAATTTAAATATGTCTGTCACCTTCAGGCCTCCCGGGCAATCACTCGATGACGACCTTGAAATCTACAGCCTTTTAAGGCAGTCACTTAATAACAACGACTCACTGATATTAGGAGACTTTAACCTCCCCCATATCGACTGGGCGACACTGTCAGGTACAGAAGGCGAGCCACATAGAATGATCGAATTTCTAGAAGAAAATTATCTAAGCCAAATGGTTTCTGAACCAACTCGACAAAATAAGATACTCGACCTTGTTATAACGACCCAAGATAACCTAGTCAGCAATGTTACGGTAGGAGAACACCTCGGTTCTTGTGATCATAAATTAGTGCGAGTCGACATTAGAGCTCAAACATCAGTGACTGAAAATAAAGTAAAGGTGCCCAATTTCAAAAGAGCTAACTTCGTAGAAATCCGACAAAAACTAACAGAAATACAACTATCAGATGACGGTAATGTAGAGGAAGCCTGGCTAAGCTTTAAAAATCACTTACTCACTCGGCAGAACACATTCGTCCCCTTGTGCGAGAAGCGAATTAACACTAATAAAAGCCCACCTTGGTTTAATAGCGAAATTAAACACTCAGTAAAGGAGAGAAAATTGTTTTACGGGTTAAAGAAAGAACAAAGCATGCCCGAAAACATTAGATTTTATATAGATGCCAGGCGACGAGTAAAAAGATTAGTGCGTCAGGCAAAGCGTCGATATGAAGAAAATATTGCAGCCAACTGTAAAAATAATTTGAAATCTTTCTTCAGTTACATAAACAACAGAAAGGCGATCAGAAGTGGAATTGGACCTTTAACAAACAGCGACGGTGCAATAGTGACTGACAGCCAACACATTGCAAACCTCTTAAACAATTACTTTTCCTCGCTGTTTAATACTAACAGTCTTCCTCCCGCTACCACCAACACCAGTACTAATGTAAATCTCGAGCATGCATTGCCTAATTTTGAAATAACAACCGATGAAGTCCTTAAAGCTCTCCATTCACTTAAAACAAATAAAAGTCCCAGAGCCGATAAAGTATATCCTATACTGCTTAAAGAAACAAAGAGCAAAATACTCTCCTCCTTCACAACCGTATTCAATATGTCCTTGCGACAAGGCATCGTCCCTTCGGATTGGAAAAAGGCTAATGTGACACCGATTTTTAAGAAAGGAGACAAAAAAATACCAGGTAACTACCGACCCATTAGTCTAACCTCATTTGTAGGTAAGCTACTTGAGAGCATAATTAGAGACAAAACTGTGAGTTACCTCGAAAGCCACTCATTAATTGGGGATTCACAACATGGCTTCCATAACAAAAGATCCTGCCTATCAAACCTATTGACCTTTTATAACAACCTCTTCTCAGTTTATGATGTAACCAAATCATTGGACGTAGTCTATCTTGATTTCCAGAAAGCGTTTGATAAAGTCCCACATCATAAAGTACTTTATAAATTAAAGCAAATAGGTATTGACAGTCAAATACACCGATGGATTGCAAATAGGTTGAGCAACAGACAACAAAAAGTAGTGATTGATGGATTTAACTCAGAGTGGGCGCCGGTCACTAGTGGCGTCCCTCAGGGCTCGGTTCTTGGCCCAGTGCTCTTCATTATTTACATCAACGACGTGGATGTTGGACTCAATAATCACATTAGTAAATTTGCAGACTACACAAAGATTGGTAACTCGGTTCTCACTGACGAAGACAGGCAAAGCCTCCAAGAGGATTTGCACAAAATTTCAGCTTGGTCGGATAGATGGGAGATGCCCTTTAACCCTTAAACCACTGCAATCGCTTATATAATCAAGCCTCGCCGATCCCGTGACGCTGAGATCGCTTGTATTATCATGAATTTTCACGCCATATGTTTTGAATTTTCCTGGCGCACTTCCTTTCAAATGTGTTCTCATGATCGCTGGCAACTTATTCATCCCTTCACCAGAGCCTGAAATTCTACGATAAGGCCCTCATTCGAGTGTTTGTGGAAATGTAGGAGGCGCCTGGAAACTCTCCTAACCCGCCGGGTAGTAATCTACCCTAACATAATAGAAAACGTGGTAGTGGAAGAGAAAATGGAGGTTGTCAAGGCAGACTAGAATTATGTCATGTGTAATTCATTATAATTTGGATATAATATGTAACAGTAAGCCTCTTTGCACACAGGTGTGTATGTGTGTGTGTGTGTGTGTGTGCGGAAAGCCCCGGTTGTCTTGTTCCATGGTGTGAATCAGATTTTTTTTTACATCATTATAGTTCATTACCTGATTGAGAGAGAGAGAGAGAGTGAGAGCAAAAAATAGCTTACCACCAAATGAACAGGCTTGAGTCATTTTCTGTGGTTTGTCATGTACATCTTCAGGGTGAGAGAACAAGAGAAAATATTACCGATGTAGCTTCATATCTTGTGATATTATGAAAATTAGCTGCTGTACATAGCTCAGTGATGTATTTTGCTCTGAAATGCCTTCATGCTAACCACCTACACTGAGCAGGAAGGAATCGAACTACGAGCTTCCCAGGCAGAAATGAGCATTATACCGACTGAGCTACCGCGACTATGGGATCGAGAAAGTTTGCAGTTTCATCAAATCTTACTTTCAACACACACACACACACACACACACACACACACTCTCTCTCTCTCTCTCTCTCTCTCTCTCTCTCTCTCTCTCTCTCTCTCTCTCTCTCTCTCTCTCTCTCTCAATGCGTGTGTATACACACATAGAGAGAGAGAGAGAGAGAGAGAGAGAGAAGAAGAACACATTGGGAGGAAAAACAAACAAACAAATGCAGAGAGAGAGTGTGTAAAAACATTTGTATTCTGTTGAACGTTTATCTTTATCGCAGTGTGGCAGTAAGAATTATTATCTGTGGCCCAGCCCGGAGAGAGAGGGAGAACACATTGAGAGGAAAAACAAACAAATGCAGAGAGAGAGGGGGGAAGCAAACAAACAAATGGAAGCCGCTTCCACCAGCTCCACCTCATTCTACCCGACATGTCACATTTTTCCTGCACTTTGGAAAGAGCGCAAATTTTTAGGGCCTATTATTTGCTCTGATTATTCATGTACCACTCTGAACTGCTGTAATACATCAAATTACATTTTTCTCATTGATGACATACTATTAGACTTATATTTTCGCTTTTTATTATAATGTTAATATTAACACGCGGAGGAAAAATATCCAGCATTTAGTCCTCCGCAATTTAGGGGTTTATGTAGACAAGTGCCAGGTCCTTCAAGTTGGAACAAGAAATAAGAAGTTCGATTACGAAATGCGCACAGTTAAACTCACAAGCGTTTAGTGCGTTAAGGACCTGGGGGTCAAAATTTTCACATCAATGCATCGATGCAACAAATTAAGCGAACAATGTTGGGCTTCATTAAAAGAAACTTTTTAATCAAGAATAAAGATGTAATACTTCCGCTCTACAATAGTTTAGTCAGATCCCACTTGGAATATGCGGTACAGTTTTGATCTCCTCACTATGCAAAGGACATTGCTAAATTAGAAGGTGTTCAGCGTCGGGCAACAAAAATGATCCCTTCCTTGCGCAACAAATCTTATGAAGAAAGGCTTTCCACGCTTAACATGTTCTCTCTTGAGAAACATCGCCTCCGAGGAAAACTGATCGAATGTTTTAAAATACTTAATGGTTTCACGAATGTAGACAACAAAATTGTTTATGATCGATGACACTGCGAACGAGGAACAATGGCGTAAAACTCAAATGTCGACAAGTAAATTCAGACTGCATCAAATTTTTCTTCACCAATGTTGTAGTGCGAGAATGGAATAAGCTCCCACAGTCAGTGGTCCACTGTAACACGATTGACTCCTTTAAAAACAAGCTCGACCGTCACTTCCTTGAACTTAATATTAACTAGAGTAGAAAAGCAACGTTTTGGAGCCATCTGATTAGTGTAGATTCACTTAGGTGTAAGGACAGACCACCTAGTTTGGACCATGGGGTCTGTGTGGTCTTATTTTTTATGTAAATCTCTCTCTCTCTCTCTCTCTCTCTCTCTCTCTCTCTCTCTCTCTCTCTCTCTCTCTCTCTCTCTCTCTCTCTCTCTCTCTCTTTTGCCATACCCACAATGTTTGGAGGAAAACATCCAGTGTGACACTACCTTTAAAGGTAGCGTGCGTGACGCCGATGGTAAGTAGACGTGACCCGTACTTGCCAAAGCTGCGCCAAACTTGGGGTGATAATGCACGAAAGTCGGGATGGTAAGAATTTAGGACTAACCACGAAACTCGAGGTGCTGTATATAGATATATATATATATATATATATATATATATATATATATATATATATATATATATATATATATATATATATATATATATATATATATATATATATATATATATATATATATATATATATATATATATTTATTTATTTATTTATTTATTTATTTTTTTTTTTTTTTTTTTATTTATTTTATAGCGGTAGGCATCTTCCCGGTGGGGCCTGATGGTCGGCCCAAGGCTTCTTCCAGGTGGGGCCTGATGGTCGGCCCAGCCCGTTCTGGCGCAGGCGAGTGTTTATAGTGGCACCATCTTGCATTGGCTCATGCTGCCCCCCGGAACTCGTACTTGATTCGCTTGGACGGCTTCCTCTAGAGTCCGGGTTGATGGGTGGTCTTCAGGACAGCATGTGGGTAGTTTTTAAGCCACTCGGCGGTGACCGAAAAATCCAAGTGGTAGCGTGAGGATTCGAACCCGCGTCGTCCATCACGCGGCGAATGTGGGTCCAGTACGCTATCACTTCGGCCACCGCCTACCCTACTGTATATATATATATATATATATATATATATATATATATATATATATATATATATATATATATATATATATATATATATACAGAAAAACCCCGATTATCCGAAATGGAAGGGGGGAAGCCTCTTTCGGATAAGCCGATTTTTCGGTTAATCCGGATTTATGGCCGCCATTTTGATCGCCGCCAGTTTGATCGTCGGCATTGTGTCTTGCTTTCTCGTTTGGATGAATATCACTTTGATCTTGCACCTTGGTTCTTATTTTCTCATTAGAACACATGTAGCTAGTATGGACAGACCATTAGCCAGGATGGATGAGGATGCTGTCGCTGCTGCTTTTTATCTAAAAAAAATTGTGTTGTGGATGGAAAACAATTTATTTTTTATTTTTTTATTTCGTGTTGACGTACATACCTTATACGTAACAGAAAACAAGAATTATTCTATACATATATCTTCCACTATCCTGATGATACGTAACAGAGAACAAGAATTATTCTATACATACGTATATCTTCCACTATCCTGACGGATCGTCCATTGCTCCATCTTCACTGTCCAAATCAAACGTAGACAAGGAGGATGAGGCACTTGATGAAGGGCGAGAAGACTGGGTGGACGAAGGTGTTCTTGGCTGAAAAAACGAGGTGATAGAAGTCTGTTTGTTGCAAGACAGCTGTTTCTCGATGACGTCACTCAGTGCTGCTCGCATCATCGGGTACAGTTGATTGTTATTTGAAATGTCCCTGGGTCGCTGGTCAAGAAACTGAAGCACTCCTTCGATGTAGGACCGGACTGTTGCCAAAGACATGGAAGGATCAGAAGGATCATCGTCGTCGTCGTCATCATCATCGTTGTCATGGCCGTGCATCACTTCCTCAGCTATTTCTTTGGTTGATTGGAGAGCGTAACCTGGGTCCCCCTCATCCACAGTGAGCCACTCCTGGACGTCCTCCTCTGTAACTATCTCGTAATCACCCAGGGCCCTCCTTCACCTCTCGCACCTCCCGGTCGAATCCTTCAAACACTTCTCGCATATCCTCATGGCCTCGTAGCAGGGGATTCCAGGCATTGGCCAGTGTAGAAGGGGGCACCTGTTTCCACGCATTCTCAAGGTTGTAGATTGCTGTCTTCAGGTTGTACCTCTTGAGGTTTGCTATTGTCCTCTGGGCTCTGGTGTCTCCTTCTTCCCCCGTGAGCGTCACACACAGAATTTCCTGCATAAAGTGCCGGCGGTAGCGCATCTTTACTGCTTGTATGACGCCCTGATCCATTGGCTGGATGATTGAGGTGGTGTTGGCGGGCAAAAACATGCAACGGATCCTGCCGTCTCGTGACACTAAATCCTCCTTGGCAGGGTGGGCAGGGGCATTGTCGAGGAGGATTAAAGCCTTCACGTTGTGTGGTGTCGTCTTCAGTTCGGTGATCTGGTGCTTGGTGATGGAAGGGACAATGATCTTGTGAAACACGTCCTTGAAAATGCCAGAGGTGAACCAAGCCTTTGCTGAAGAAAAATAGTGGACAGGCAGGTGGTCCATGCAGTCCTTCAGCACACGGGGCCTCCTTGCTTTCCCAACCACAACTGGTGTAACCCGGTGTGTACCGTCAGCATTAGCGCCAAACAAGACGGAAATGCGGCCCTTGTCCAGCTTCCTTCCTGGCGCGTCCTTAATAGCTATGCTTGCCTGTGTGTTGTTGGGCAGTGCCCTCCAGAATAGTCCGGTCTCGTCAAAATTGTAGAGTTGATGGGTTAGCAGTCCTTCGTCACTCACTAATTTCCAAAAATCGTTGAGGAAAGGCTCCACAACATCGATAGCAGCACTAGTAATCTCTCCACAGACCCTCTTGTTTGCTAAAAGATGATGCTTTCTGAACCTAACGAGCCACCCAGTAGAAGCTTTGAAGTCATTAATACCTAAATCGTTTGCCAGGGTTTCCGCTGCAGACTGTAGATCTACACCCCGCACTGGCAATCCAGAAGATACGTGCTGTTGCTGCCACTTGAACAACGCCTCGTCTAGGTTTTGGTATTTACCCAGCTTCATGGTCCTCGGTCCTGAATCTTTGTTCTTGTGGTGGAAGACAGCTGGGAGATGCTTCTGAGTGAACTGCCTTAACTGTGGCCCTGTCTTTTTGATGTCCGTAACAGTAGAATTCCCAATGCCATATTCGTGGGCGATGTACGTTCCCGATTGACCCGCCTTCAGCTTGTCCAATATCTCCAGCTTCTGCTGTATGGTAAGGACGACTTTCTTCCTTTTCCCGGTTTCTTTCGGCATGGTGATGTAGAAAGAAGTGAGGTCGAAGCACAGGTAGAACGCGATGCGACTGCCGCCGACTGACGATGTAAACAATGAAACCAAACAAACACACGCTACGCTAAACAAAGTAGTACGCTTAAAACATGTGATGTAAATGTTTTATTGTATGTTTGTCTGTGTGTCTCCTTGTCTGGACCAGTGTATGTTGATACTTGTGAGCGTTGCAGATCTGAATTGTGAATGTTGCAGAGTGCGATTGTGAATGGTTGTGCAAGCTTGCAAGTGTGACCTTGATGCATCGTGCAGGTGGAGACACAGTATGATGACTCATATTATCGCGCAACTCGTATGTTGGAAGGGGAATGTGGCATGGAGTGGAGAGGGGAGTCGTGTTTGTGTCGTTGTCTTGAGAGTACGGTGTGAGAGTAGTCGTGCAGTAGTTTGTTCGTTCGCCGCACCTACGTCCTTGCTGGGGCGAAGGTGCGGACGTGGTGTTGTTGAGAGTTTGTTTAATGTTTTTTGTCTAATACATTGATCTATTCGTTACAAGCTATTTCAGCAATGCGTATTAGAAAGCATATTCATTTTAACTGTTCTTATCAATTTTAAATGTGTTAATATAGTACATAATTATGTAGTTACTTTTATTTATTTTTGATGTTTTATAACGTTTTAGTATAAAAAAAAAATTTTTTATTGCATTATCCAGATCAATTTCGGATAATCCGGTTTTTCGGATAATCCGCTTGATATATATATATATATATATATATATATATATATATATATATATATATATATATATATATATATATATATATATATATATATATATATATACAGTACCCTCGAGTTTTGCAATTCTCGAGTTTTGCGGTTAGTCCTAAATTCTTACCATCCCCACTTTCGCGCATTATCACCCTGAGTTTTGTGCTGCTTTGACACGTACGGGTCACGTCTACTTACCATCGGTGTCATACATGCTACCTTTAAAGGTAGTATCACACTGGAAGTTTTCCTCCAAACATTGTGGCTATGGGAAGAGAGAGAGAGAGAGAGAGAGAGAGAGAGAGAGAGAGAGAGAGAGAGAGAGAGAGAGAACGGGTTGTTTTGAAGCCTCAGCTGAAGGCGGCTGCCTTACGATTGGCTGCCAGTTCTGAAAACACGCTTATGATTCGTGGGGAGTCAGATGACGTCATCGCCGACGCCCACCCTATCAGCGGCTTCACTGCCTTAAGGTGGTGTCACAATGGCCATTTTCGTCCAACCGTTGGGGCTATGGGCAACACCCATACGCCCAACCGGGAGCGAGTTCACGGTTATCTGTAAGCTGGTGTCACACAGTGCTTTTTTTTCCCACCGAGTTGGTGCCAGCTAGGGCAACTGGCAATTCCAACTTTTCCGGGTGTGCGTCACACACGGCGAAGGTTTGTTGCCAGTATCCACATCCACAACGTAAACAAAGCACTTGCCCTGTATCAACATGGCGTCGTCTGCTAAAGAAAGGGCTTTCGCGGCTTGTGCTGCCATTACCCAAGTTGTGGACTTGTTGCTGCAGTTAAATGGAAGGAAGAAACAGCTGTGGGTGTGGCATGCCTGTGGTTCCTGCATGCCAGTTCTCATTGTCACCACTGCGCGTGCGTGGGCAACCCACCCATCTTGACTCAACCACATAAACACATGGATCGAATAACAACAAACACACACACACACACACACACACGCACACACGCACGCATGCATGTACACACCAGACTCATTAGGAACCATTGCAGATGTTTCTGACAAACAGAAACGACTTCACCATTTCTTGAGTGTGTTAGAATGTATTTGGTGAGTGGCTCACATGAACCAAGCCTAGCTCTTGGCAAGAAGAGAGCAGTCGTCTTTAACACTGCTCTCTTCTTGCCATTGGGTATGTTTGGTTTGTATGAACTATCATCATCATCATCATCATCATTTCATCGACGCCTGCTCCTAGGAGCTCCCACCAGGGGATGGCCACGGCAGAAGAGCTTCCAACTTTCTCTATCCAGACACTCCCTCCTTGCCTGCTCAAAGTTTCTCAAAGATCTTTCCCCCCTCTCCCTAACGTACTCTTGCACCCTATCCCTCCATTTCACTGGAGGTCGTCCTCTAGCATTCCCTCCCTCTATCTCACTCACATACACCCTTCTGGTCATCTTACTCTCCTCCATTCGCTCCATGTGGCCAAACCACTTTAAAGTTTGTCGCTTCACTTCCACCACTCCACACTTCTTCCCTTCACCCCTGTGACACATTCCAAAACACTCGTACACACTTTCATTACTCATTCTATCCATTCTACTCACACCACAAGCACTCCTCAAATAACTCATTTCCACTGCCTGCACTCTAGACCTCTGACTTTCCTTCCAGGCCCACGTTTCACTTGCATATGTGAGGGTTGGTACTATTATTGTATTTCTCAAATCCCTCTTTACCTCCATGCTCACACTTCTGCCATTCATGATTCGTCCCAAAGACCCTACCACCCTTCTTCCTTGCAATGCCCTTTCTCTTATCTCTCCCTCCGTACCACCATGCTTACACATAACTGATCCAAGGTACTTAAACTCATTGACCTCCCCCATTTCTTCACCATTCAAAATTATTTTGCATTCTTTTTCACATTCAATTCCCACTCTATATGGGCATACAGTATCTACAACCTCACTTCTACTTCGCTCACAAACCATCACTTTACTTTTGTTGACATTTACTTTCAGCTTTCTCCTGTTACAGACACTATCAAAAACACTGACCAAATTTTGTAGGTCACTTTCATTTTCTGCAATGAGCACCGTGTCATCAGCAAACAGTATTGAATTCAGTACCCACTTCCTTCCCTCATCGAACAGTCTTTCTCCAACTTCTCCAACTTTGCCCTTCATTTCTCTAATAACACCATCCATATAAATACTAAATAACCATAGTGACATGACGCACCCTTGTCTTAAGCCCACTTTTATCTCAAAATGTTCACTTGTTTCTCCAGTAATTTTGACACATGCAGATGCATCCTCATAAAAAGACTTTATTGAACTAAGCAGTTTTCCTCCCACACCATAAATCTTTAAAACATCCCACAATGCAATCCAATCGACTCTGTCATAAGCTTTTTCCAAATCCATGAAGGCAGCGTATAGTTTCTTTCCTTTTGCTATTATTTTTTCTACTACCATCCTGAAGGCAAATATCTGATCCACACATCCCCTTCCCTTCCTGAAGCCTCCTTGTTCTTCACTGATTTTCTCTTCTGTAAGTCTTTGCACCCTCTCTATTATGACTCTTCCATATACCTTTCCGGGTATACTCAGGAGACTTATACCTCTATAGCTCCCACATTCCCCTGTCTTGCCCTTCCCTTCCCCTTGTAAACTGGGACAATGATGGCTTTCGTCCAGTCTGCTGGCACATCCCCCCCCACCCCCCCTTCCCATGCTACTTCACATATCTTGACCATCCATTTAACTTCATCTCCTCCACACTTCAACATTTCTGCTGTGTTTCCATCAATTCCTGCTGCCTTTCCATTTTTTAATCTTTTTATTGCCTGATATACTTCTTCATGTGATATACTTCTTTCCTTATATACTCCTCCTCTACCTCTACTCAAAACTGCTGCTGTTACGGCTGCTGGACGTCCATCCTCAAAATTCATTAAGTTTTTGAAATATTCTCTCCATCTCTCTTTCACAGCTTCCCCGTCTTTCAACATCTTTCCATGCTCATCCATAACTTCATTTATTTTACTTGAGGAGATATTTTCTGCATTTCTTTCGTTTTTTACTTCTTTCCAATAGGATTTCCTGTTCCCTTTATATTTTTCACTTAGTCTTTTTCCAAAGTCTTCATCAACTCTCTTCTTACTTTGCTTGTTTTAATTTCATTTTGCATTCTCTATATTTCTTTTTCCTTTCCCTTTTTACTTGTTCAGCCACACTTCTTTCTTGAGTTTTCTTAAAAAGTTCCCTTTTCTCTTTTACTATCCTCCTTATCTCTTCTGTCCACCATGAATTTCCTTTCCTTTTTCCATCTCTCACCACTTTCATCCCTAACACTTTTTTTGTTGTAGTTACCATTATTTCTTTAAATGTTCCAAAAACTTTTTCAATATTTGTATTATCTTTTACACTTTCCCATTTTTCACTTAAGGCCTCTGCCATTTCATGGTTATACTCATCTTTTATTTCTTTTTCCTGTAACTCTTCTGTCTTCAGCATTTCCCTTTTTACTTCACCTTTCTTTTTAAACACCCACTTTTCTTTCAGCTTTAACTTTGCCAGCACTGCAAGATGGTCAGAGCCATCGAACATTCCTCTTACTACCTTCGCGTCACAAATTTCTTTTCTAAGCCTTTCGTCTATTGCCACATAATCAATCAATCCTTTCTGCTCATTATCTTCTCCCCTCCTCCATGTGTATCGGTGGATATTCTTGTGCTGAAAGAAGGTGTATGAACTACTCACCAAATAAATTCTAACACACTAGGAAATGCCGAAGCCATTTTTGTTTGTGAGAAACATCTGCCATGGCTCACGATGAGTCTGGTGTGAAAAACTCACTTTATTGTTGAAAACATGACACGAGCGCACCAATGCTATTTCTACGAGTTTACAACGTGGACTGAGACTAGAGCCGTCATCATCTGGCAGTCAAGAATTACCGTCGACTGAGCAATGATTAACCCATAATCTCGCGAATTTTTTGCGTTTCTTGTTCTGGTGTGTCAGATTTAAAAAATATATATTGCCAAGAATTGGGGGTCCTGCGCAAGCCATGGCAGGGCCATGTCTTACGTAAGAACATAAGAACATAGGGAAACTGCAAGAGGCCGGGTGGCCTACACAGGGCAGCTCCAGAATCCCCCCCACTACTCACGATGGGTGAGGTGTAGTTACAGGGGTTACAGGTAGAGGCTTGATCCTCATTATACCGACGGTACTAGGCACGCACCAGTACCCAGCCACCTTACTGCACCCACACCTCACTGCCATCTGTCGTCCTCGTCCATGTAGCTATCCAGTCTACTCTTAAAACAAGCTATCGTCCCTGCACTATGTGATTGCTGAGTCTATTCCATTCCCCCACCACCCTATTACTAAACCAATGCTTGCCTATATCTCTCCTAACTCTATACTTTTCTAATTTAAATCCATTACTGCGAGTTCTATCCTGCTGGCAAATTCTCAGTACTTTACTTATATCGCCTTTGTTGTAACCCTTGACCCATTTGAATACTTCTATCAGATTTCCCCGTACTCTTCGTCTTTCTAGTGAATGTAAGTTTAGATGTTTCAGCCTATTTTGATATGGGAGGTTCCTCAGCCCCTGAATCATCTTAGTCACCCTCCTCTGAACTGATTCTAGCAAGTTGATGTCCATTCTGTAGTGTGGGCACCAAAACTGGACAGCATAATCTATGTGTGGCCTAACTAATGCTAAATAGAGTCTGAGGATGACCTCTGCTCTCCTGTTGGTTACTGTCCTGTTATTAAAGCCTAATACCCTGTTAGCCCTATTCCTTGCACTAATACATTGCTTCCTTAGTTTTAGGTCAGAGTTCACTAACACTCCCAAATCCCTTTCACACTCAGACCTGCCTATCGCTGTGGAGTCTAAACTATACCCGTGTAATGGGTTGCGTTTTCCTACACTTAGTACGCTACATTTGGTGATGTTCAAATTCATCTGCCATTTCTCTGACCAAGCTGATAGTTTGTTGAGATCCTCCTGCAGTGCTTTAGCATCCTCCCCTGTCCTAATAGTGCATCCTATTTTGGTGTCATCTGCAAATTTACCTATGTCACCAGTTATCCCATTGTCTATGTCATTGATGTAGATAATGAATAAAAGCAAGCCTAAAACTGAACCTTGAGGAACCCCATTGGTAACATTACCCCATTCGGATTTTTTACTGTTAATGGTAACCCTCTGTTTCCTGTCGCTGATCCACGCCTTAATCCAATCAAATACCTTCCCTCTTATCCCATGAGCCCTGACTTTATTTAACAGTCTGTGGTAAGGTACCTTATCGAAGGCCTTACTAAAATCAAGATAAACCACATCATAGCTCTCATCATTGTCAGCTGCCTCGAATACTCTATTGTAAAAGGATATAAGATTAGTGAGGCACTTTCCTTTAATAAACCCATGCTGTGAGTCGTGAATTAAATTATGTCTGTCAATATGGTCCCTAATACTATCGGCTATTATTAACTCAATCATTTTACCTATAACTGACGTCAAACTAATCGGCCTATAGTTTTCCATAGAAGATTTGTCTCCCTTCTTAAATATTGGAATAGCGTGTGCCTGCCTCCATGAAACAGGCACCACCCCTGTGGCTAGTGACTTCCTAAATACTTCTGTTAACTGCCCACTTATTTTAGTTTCACATTCCTTTATTACCCTGGGGAAAAGTTCATCTGGCTCTGGTGCCTTAGTGACTTTGAGTCTATCTATCTGTCTAATCACGAGCTCCCTACTTATGTTGATGTCGGTTAATTCTTCTACTTCTCCTCCCCTGTAGATCTGTTCTCCCTGAGGTATATCATCTAATCTTTCTTTGGTAAATACAGTTAAGAAATATCTATTTAACGCCTCGCTCATTTCCTCATCACTATCAATCAGTGATTCTCCTGACTTAAGCGGCCCTATCTTATCCCTAACCTTGGTCTTATAAAGCTGAAAGAAGCCCTTTGGATTGGTCTTTGCTTCCCTGGCAATTCTAATCTCATAATTACGTTTTGCCATACGTGTGTTTTTCTTTACTGCTCTAGCTAAATCGTTGTAACTATCCCTTAGGTGAGTTTCCCCCCTTTTAATTCTAACATATAGTCCTCTTTTCCTTCCTATTTCAGTTTTTAGCCTGTCTGTCATCCATCGTGGGTAATTACCTGTTGACCTGACTTCCCTGTGAGGTATAAACTGTTTCTGTCCTAATTTAATCTCCCTGACCAGACTATTGTACTCCAAGCTACTGACCTGACTAGTGACCTCTTGCTCTTGCTCTTGCTCTTGCTGTACAGGTGACCCGTTGGAGAGTCAGGCCTTCGTATCGGCACACCCTGTAAAAATAAAACAACACAAGCAGTATCCATTTCAAATCTTCCAATTCCCTATTTCTTGCACACCACATCTTTTCCAGAAAACCCTTCATGGCTTCTATAATTCTATCATTTGCTTCATCACTCAGTCCCAGCAGCAGCAGCATCCATTCCCTCTCTGTCCTTGCAATCCTCCCATTCACATCCCAGCCCATCTCACTCAGTGCCACCCTCATCATCTCCGTCCTTTCTCTCCGGTACCTCCCACACACCAGTATCACATGCACGACAGTTTCATCCACACCCCTGTCACACATCTGACACACTTTGCTGCGGGACTCAGACCACCTGTAGTTTCTTGCATTCACATTCATACACTGATGAGCTTGGAAGAGAAGATCACCACCCAGGCTTCCATCATACCAGCTGACACACTGCGGGGCTTCCTTTTCCCTGTACCACTCCAAAGTAGTCTTTCGCTCCATCACATGCTTCCACCTCCTCAGACCGTCACCTTTCACTGCACTGTCTATCTCTTTCTTCCACTTTCTCACATTCCATTCTAGACCCTCACTATTTCTGTCAGTCACCTTCCATTCAAAGAAACGCCTCCCTTCCTCTCTGCTCACCCACCTGACTCGCATACCACTGTCACCAACCATTCTCATGCAGTTTTTAATCCATTTGCTCTCATGCACACTCCACAAGTAGACCTTCCGTGCCAATCTCGCGTCATCCATTCGTTCCAGTCTGACTTTGTATCTAAGGGTAGCCTTCCTAAATCTTTCCCTAAAGGTACTCCACCCCATATCACCCCTCAATGCTTCCACCGCTGCATACCTTGGTGCATTCAAAGCTAACCTACCAATCCTATTTTGCCCTACTTCCAATTTATCCATTTCCAACTCACTCCATGTAATCACCTCCATCCCATACATCACACTTGGCACTGCTACACTCTTCCACACCTCTCTCAGCACATCATACTTACATGCTCTCATTCTTGCCGCACTTCCCAGACGGCCCACCCATTGATTAACTAGGCTAATCTTCTCATTCTTTGTCCTTTCACATCCTCTCGGACTCATCCATACACCCAGGTACTTGTATGCATCTGTTTGCCCTAGCTCTGTGTCTCCTAGCCTCCAGGTCCTATTTCTCTCATCTTCTGCCCCATTCACAACCATTATCTGACTTTTCTCACTACTATATTTCACTCCAAAATCTCTCCCATACTCATTCACCACATCTAATAGTTCCTGCAGTTCCTCCGCTGACTCACTCATGACTACCACATCATCTGCATATAGAAGCACACTTACCCTGTCTTCTCCCACTTTTACTCCTGCATTCTTTCTCCTCATCCTGGCTGCCAACTCCTCAGTGTACAGACTGAAGAGAGTTGGAGACAGGATGCAGCCCTGCCTAACACCTCTTTCACTCCTCACCCACTCTGTCTCCAATGCTCCTAACCTATACCTGGCTCTTGTATCCACATACATGCTCCTAATGATTCGCACTATCTTATCACTCAAACCTACTTTCTCCAGTACCTTGCACATCACCTCCCTGTTCACTCTATCATACGCTTTCTCAATATCAAGAAACCCAAGATACAACGGACTTCCATTCTTCCTTTTCCTCTCTATCATCACATTTACCACATACATATTGTCCTCTGCTCCTGTCTGTGTGAAACCATTCTGCTCCTCACCCAGCACACTCTCTTTCAATCCACTTACACAGCCTTTCATTCAACACAGCACAGAAAATCTTTCCCACCGTATTCGCCAGGGCTATCGGCCTATAATTCTTCAGCTCTTTCTTACTCTTATGTCCTCCCTTGTGTATCAGAGTCACTCTGCATTCTGTTCCATTCGAGGCACTCTCTCATTCTCCCATACACAGTTGAATAGCTCAGTCATCCTGTCTATCACCACCTCACCTCCATTCTTATACAATTCATACGGGATCTCATCCAGCCCTGCTGCCTTGCAATTCTTCTGCTTCTTCAAACATACCTCGACTTCCTCTCTGCAAATTCTCTCATTCAGCTCATCCGCATCCTTCCTCTCAAGCGTTACACATCCCTCTCTCACCTCAAAAACTTCACCCAACCCTCCAATCTCTTCCCAGAAACCTTTTATACACTCTTTCATTCTATCTGTGTTCCTGATATCCTCACCATTTACTTTTAGGCACTCCACGGTTTCACTATCAGTCACACTCTCACCCCTCAAGAATTTATACCATTCCCGCCCACCTTCTAGGCCTTTTTCTTTCAGAGCCTCAATCACACTCCTCTCACACCTGACCTTGGCCTCCCTAATCTTCCATTTAGTGACCCTCTGTTGCCTTACATACTCTGACCATGTATTCTGATATTCATTCTCTGCCTCAATGTTTTCATGTCTCTCTTTCCTCAGTCTCCTACAAACCTTATTCAGCCTCTTTCGCTCCTTCCTAGCATCCCTGATCTCCCCATTCCACCATGGCTTGTACTTTCTCTTCCTTCCATTCGTACTCACATACCCAATCCGTCGAGTTGCGGCTCTCCTTACATTTCCTACAAACTCACTATTGGCTCCATCCACGTCATGCACACTTCCATTTATCCAGTCAAATTCCCTCAGGTCTACCTGGAAATCTTCCCATCTAACATCCCTCAACCTCCATTTCTTTCTTTCTCTCTTCACTTCACCTTCATTCCTAGCATACAGGTCACATTCCACCACCAGCATATTGTGATCAGACACCACATCAATCATTCCGTCCTCATCTATCCACATACGAGACACACACTCACGCATTCTCCCATTCACTAACACATAATCAATAGCAGACTCCTGATCCCTCGCACTCCACGTCACACGTCCCTCAGCCATCGTCACATTCAAGTTTTCCAGATTCATTTCATCCACAAACTCATCCAGCATTTCCCCATTCCGGTTCATTCTCTACCCACGCACACCCACATGTGCATATCTCCCATGACCATAACTTTCTCTCCGGCATACTCCCTCATAACTTTCCTCACCACGCCATACTTCTCTCTGTTCTCCCTCACGGCTCTCTCACCTTCCACCGTCATGTACACCACAATCACTATCAACCTTTCAGACTTACCCTTGGCATTGACACACTCCACTTTCACTGCTAGCACATCTTCACTGTCTGCACTCGTCCCTACATTTACTTCTACTCTGAAACCCTTACTTTTCCTGTGGAGTAGGGCTACGCCTCCTCCCCGTGTATTCTGCTTCTTTCTGCCTTTCCCAATCATAGCAAACACTTCCCCATCCACACGCACGTCATCTCTTAACTGAGTCTCAGTCACACCAACTAGATCAAACTTCCACTCATCCAGCTCTTTACTCATGTCATCCAGCTTACCTGTGCCCCATCCTCTCACATTTATACACCCAATGTTCATACAGTTCATACGCTTCACTGCCTGGTTGGTGGTTTCTCTTCCTTGCTCTCTAGCGCCTCAAGCATTCACACACTGGACGGACCTAGCATTCCTCCACTCCCTCAGCCTCCTGCCCATCCTCTCGTGTCCTGACTGGTTCAGGTGGACCCCATCTACGTTGAAGTCCAGCCCTTCCCGTAGCACACCATCCAAATCTACAAAGCTAACATTCCCTTTCTTACCCCTCAACCACTCCACCTTCAGCTGTAGCAGTGCCTCTTGGAGTCTAATGTTCGTCCTCACCAAAGATTAACGCCCCTCCCTGCTCTGGGTCCTGACCTACTTCTGATCTCACTCCCCTAAGCCTCTGCAGTTGTTTTCTTAACCCATGTAGTCTGCCTTCCTGAAGTCAGGTATTAATGTGTTGTTACTGCTGACTCTATCCTCCCATTTAATATTAAATCTAATTTCCTTATGATCACTGTTACCTAATGAATCCCCAACCTCAGTGTTGCTTATTAGTTAACAACAAATCCAAAATATTTTCCTCCCTCGTTGGTGTTCTAATTAACTGCTTAAGGAAACTATCCTGTATCACATCTAACAAATCCTGTGCCTCTTGGTCTCCGGATAAAGTATCCCACTCTATGTTCCTATAATTGAAATCCCCAATTACACATACATTCCTATATCTTGACGCCCTACTAATTTCTTGTAAAAGGGGTTAGCTACTGTCCCTGGTAAGGCTGGGCGGTCTGTAAAGTACTCCGATGACAAGCTTCTCCTTCCTACCTATTGTTTCTACCCAGAGGGATTCTGTATTGCTATCTTCCTTGATTGAGTTGTTAATGACACTTAAGATTGTCCCTGATGAAGAGTGTGACCCCACCCCCCTTCCTGCCTATTCGATCTTGGTGGAATAACTTATACCCTTCAATCTCTAATTCTGGGAGAAAGTGTCTGTCTGCAGTGTTTATCCATGACTCTGTGATAGCTATCATATCAAATTTCTCTACGCACGCCTTTCCCCTCAATAAATCTATCTTATTCCTAATACTTCTACTGTTTGTATAGTACACATTTAGACCTACCCCTTGCCTTACCCTGCTGCTGCTATTACTATTACTACATTTAGTGCTCCCACTTGGTATTGCCATCTTAGGCCCCTTCTTACTTACCCTAAAAAACCCTGCAGGGCCCCCAATCCACGTTCAAGGGCATCAGACAAGATCTGTACCCCCTCCCCTGAAAGGTGAACCCCGTCCCTCTGGTATAGGTGGCTCTTGCCAAAGAAACTGTCCCAGGCCTCAACAAATGTCCATCCATTGGCTTTGCAATAATCTGCCAACCTGCAGTTTAATGCAATAGCCCTGAACAGCCAAATGGCACCAACCCGCCGCCTTGGCAGAACCCCACACACCACAGGAACCCCGCCTTTGAACGTAATTCTTCGAAGAGCCTCCATGTAGCGACGCAGGAGCTGCTCACTACCTAACCTGCCTATGTCGTTCCCTCCCACGCTCAGGCAGACGATGGGTTTGACCCCCTTGCCTGACATGCACGACTCTACCCTGTCGCTGACATCCCTAATCCCCGCCCCGGGAAAACACACCCTGGTCCTACGTGTCCTATCATTAGCACAGAAGGCCCTATCTAACAACCTGACCTGGCTATCCCCAACAACCAAAATGTTACCTCTGGGCAGGGATTTGTCATCTGCCCTCCTCTCCTTCACCTCCTGCTCCTTCACTCCCTCCCTCAGCTCAGAGAGAGCCTGGAAGGAGTTGCGGCACGCCACACCCGCAGGATTGGTCCTCTTCAACTTTAAGCAGCTGCCATGGCTCTTGACTACCTGCCAGCCCCCATCTTGTGACGGTGTACTATGTACATCGCCTGTCTGAGGACCTGATGAACGAAGGACTCGACTTTCCTTCCTCATGGCCTCCACAGTCCTCTCCGACTCTTCAATTGAGAGAATTTACTAACTCAACTGTACCCCCACCAGCCCTGCCTCCTCCCCTCACTGCACCACTGTAACTCATCCCACCAGACATGGTCAACCCAAGAGCTGGCCCGAGCACGTCCTATCACTTTGAGGACCTGAGGTGAACTGACCTTGCCGGCTTCACCTCCATAGGTCTATGGCAATGACCTTTTCCTGAGCTTCCTATGGGTAACCCTGCCAGGTGGGAGTGGACACAAGAGCTCAAGAGGTTACTGTTGCACCACAGACCATTTTAAAGCATCACTGTAGGATAAGTAAGAATTTCCCGGTGTGAAAATATCGTTCTCTTCAGAAACACGAAATTGAAACGATGCCATTTGTCAATAATATGTAGAGAAAAGGACGTTTTAAGAAACTGTCACATGCAATGACGCTAAGTAGCTACTGAAATACTCCTAATGAACTGTAGATCCCGTAACTGACTGAAGTAACGCCTGTTGTCATGGTTGGAAACTTACCAACCTTTCCTTAAAATACAGAATGCCATTTGTTCTGTATTTGCCTGTCTGAATGGTTAAGCAGATAAAATTCAGTGTTTTAAAAATTTATTGAGCACATTTTTTGGTGAACCACAAAACCTGTCTTTAATATTATGTTTGTCAAGGGTCATCCTGAAATACGTGTAAGATACGCGTCGTAACATCTCCCCCATTCCTCCTGCCTTCACCAGCAACGGGCAGTGGCTGTCAGTCATGGGTAGGCCAGAGAAACTTTTGTGTTACCATCCGTTCCTTAAAATATGGATTCGTTCTTTATTGGAGGATGGGATGTTGCGTTCCTTATTTGTTTTCGATCAACGTGGCAGCCCTAACTGAGGCTCTCTTCCTATTGTTTTCTGCTCCGAGTACTCTTGTCTTACAGCTCTAAAAGGGAACCCACGTTCAAAGACAGATAAATGTCAGTGAAAAAGGCAAAGTTATATACACATGCATTATTGTTTGTATACATTTTCCCTTTTATGCCTCTCCTTAGGGACAGTTCCCATGCATACTTTAAAGGTACAGGAATCCCTCGTTTATCGCGGGGGTTAGGTTCCAGAGCCCCCCGCGATAGGCGAAAATCCACGAAGTAGAGAGCTTGTATTTATTTTATTATTTATATACAGTAATCCCTCTTCTAAGAAAAGGATCTTGGAATCACTATATCAAGCGATTTAAAGCCCGGTCAGCATTGTTCAGAGGTAGTTAAAACTGCAAACAAATTGGTTGGCTTCATCAGACGAGTCTTTAATAATAAATCGTAAAAAGTAATATTAAAACTGTATAATTCATTGGTTCGACCCTGTCTAGAGTACTGTGTACAGTTTTGGTCTCCCTACTACAGAAAAGACATAGAAAAGTTGGAACGGGTTCAACGAAGAGTAACAAAGATGATTCGTGGGTTGAGAAATTTATCATATGAACAAAGGCTTAAAGAAATAAATTTATTCAGCCTATCAAAATGAAGAATGCGAGGCGATTTAATAGAAGTGTTTAAATGTCACAATTTGAAGATAAGTGGTAAAAGATTCTCTTCGCATGAAGTTAAGCACTTCTTCTTCAATCGAGTTGTTAATGTTTGGAACTCTCTACCCTGTGATATCGTTGATAGTATAACAGTTACGTCCTTCAAGAATAGATTAGACAAGTATTTTGAATCCAACCAGCAACTAAGATATTACTCATTGTCGTAATAACATTAAGTTCTTTAGAATACTGGTGTCCTTGTCCGTGTTTATCACCCGGTTAGTGGTAGCAGTAATGGTAGTTCTTTCCTACATAAATTCCATGCAGTTTTTCCATGCTGCATGGTTCTTTTTTCTTTCCTGCCAGCTTTGGCTGGAGGGATGGGGGGGTTGGGAGGAGCCTTCGCCTTTGCTGTCCTTCATCTTCCACCTTTGATTAGATAGTTAGTGTAGCTTGTCACAAACAGCCTCGTAAGCACCAGCAGGTCTGCTGTTGTTTGTTCTTCCTTTGTGTTCCTTTGTGTGTCTATCGCGGGGGTTAGGTTTCCTAATCCCCCGCGATAGGCGAAAATCCGCGAAGTAGCAACCTTATATTTTTTTATTATTTATATATATTTTAAGGCTTTATAAACCCTCCCTACACTCTTACAAATCTTTCCCACACTCTTATAAACACTTCCTATGACGTTTCATTGTTACGACGCGGTCCCAATAAATGACACTATAATTCTTGTTTTGACTTTCGACATTTTTTTCGTAAATACGAACTTCGCGCAGGAATTAGTTTGGCGGGGCGGAAGAATACTCAGAGAAAGGACAACATGAGCGTAGCTCATTTCTTTTATATCACAACTAGATAAATTCGGAAGGGGAAAGGGAGGAGAAGGACAGAGTGAGTCATGAAAAATACTGATAGACGTAAGAAGGGAGAACAAGGAAAAGTAGTGGAGGAAAAGGAGAGATAAAGAGGATGAAAACAACAGTGGGGGGGAGTCATGTCAGGTCCTGAGGGAGAGTCAGGTGAGGTCCTGAGGTCAGGTAAAGGTGAGGATAGAGGGAGAGAGAAAAGACGTGAGTGGGAGGAAAAGAGATTAAAAGAGAAAAACTGGGAGGGAGGTGAACGGAAAAGAATGAAATGAGAAGGAAGGAGAAAAATACGGTGACGGAGAGGGAGAAGAGAGAAAGGAAGTGGGGAGGAGTGAACCAGGGAAAAGACTAATGGCGCAATAGGCCGCGACGGAAAAATAAAAAATAGGTGGGTGATGTAGGTTCTTATTTAAGTGTGTTCCTAATTACGTTGATTTATATCGTTTTCATTTTTTTGTCTTGAAAATTATAATTTTACTGCAAAATCCCGCGATATAGCGAAAAATCCGCGAGACTGCGATAAGTGAACCGCGATATGGCGAGGGATTACTGTAATTTATATATGATATTTTATATATATTATTTATATAAGCACCCTGTGAATCTCACCTTAGCCCGTGTGAACAAGGTCACCCAACCACTAGTTTCTCGAGAGATTCAAAGTCAGCTACATTTCACACGAAACTCATTGAAATTCTAGTCAGAAACTCAGTCAATAACATGTCGGTTACTCGTGTGGTCGGCAAGTTGTGGTCACAAGAATAAGAACAGCGTATCAGCTGTTCGGTTCAGTAGCTCTCCTCGTGTTTATTCCAGTACCGCAAAGAGTTCCATGAAACAAGATAAGCTTGTAGTAATCATTTTGAGCAAGTTTAGGACTTTAGTCTTGTTCAAGTGTAGTCATTGCCTCATCCTGTCTGGGTCCTCACTGCCAACTTCCCGAGCATTTAACGGTACCAAGTTGTAACACACTCTCCCTTTGTCTCCGAGCTAATCACTCACGAACCAACAAATGATACGGTCGCTGAGCCAATCAGCGCCCAGGATACAGAACACAGTGCTCTGGATGGTCACCTCCCATCCATCAGCCGATAGTGTGCCGTGTACGATCACACGTGGGCAAACTAGCTCAAGCGTTAGCGGCCGTAGCTGCGTTTTCCATACGTGCAAGTCTTTGTCTACTTATCTGCTGTACGCTACGTATTTTATTTCAATTTAATATTCTTTTAATATGTTTTTATTAATACTTTCTTAATTTTTTTATATTGTTTACAATTTTTTTTTTTTTTTTTTTTTTTTTTTGGCCAGAAAATGCTTCTTTTACTGCAAAAAAAAGTAAAATAATAAATATATTAAAATACCTCTATACCTCAAAATCCCATGATATAGCGAAAAATCCAGTCTTAAATTAAATATTTACTATTTAAAAATCCGCAAGACTGCGATCAGTTAATCGCGATATGGTGAGGGATTACTGTACTTTAAAAATAGAACTGTCATTGTTAGCAATATGAATCAGATCTTTTGGGAAATTTATTTTACACATATATTGTTACGCCATTCAGGTTTGTTGTAGAAGAAAAAGAAATGTCAGTTGATATGTATACATACTTCTTTATGTGGCTGAGATTCTTTCCACTCCAGCCTCCTTCCATTTTTATTGAATGCTTTCAATTTACATGCCCCAGCAAGGTGTTGTAAATTGTTTCAATTTTCTGCAATGCATTTATTGAAACAACCATTAACTTGTCTTTGTAGATAACAACCTGTTTATTTATTTATTTATTTATTTATTTATTTATTTTTTTTTTCTCCCAAAAAAGGCACAGAGAGCCATTTAAGATATATATATATATATATATATATATATATATATATATATATATATATATATATATATATATATATATATATATATATATATATATATATATATATATATATATATATATATATATATATATATATATATATATATATATATATATATATATATATATATATATATATATATATATATATATATATATATATATATATATATATATATATATATATATATATATATATATATATATATATCTATATATATATGGCACATACGATCATCAATCCTATCGTCCGATCTTCCGATCTGATCGGAAAAGCAATTGGCAATCAGAAAGCAAAGATTGGATCATCTTTGTAAAAGGTAATCGGACTGTGGAGATCGGAACTTCACAAACTAACTTCCGATCACATTAAAAACATGTGGTCAACGTTGTCATGGCAAAAACTGACTGCAGACATTTTTTGAAACCTCACTACTCACTTCTTACAATTATTTTTATACAAGTTGCTAAATAGTTTCTTCAATAAGCGTATTTATTTATAATATTAAGCGATAATTATTGATCATTGATTTATTTAATCCTGGTAAGGTATCGTGAACAAGACGCGCAGGCGCAAAGTCGCTTTATTTACTTGGCACTCACTCCATTAACCCAGTTAAACCGACTAACCGCTGTACCTGGTGAGGGACAAACGCATTTTTATATAATCTAAGGCTTTATCTTCTAACTAGAGTAATTCATGTATGTGAATATGACTAGGCTGTATGTTACTATAGTGACATAATCTATCAACTCTAAAGCCGCGTCCACACTAGGCCTGACGAGGC
This sequence comes from Eriocheir sinensis, assembly GCF_024679095.1. Lineage (NCBI taxonomy): Eukaryota > Metazoa > Arthropoda > Malacostraca > Decapoda > Varunidae > Eriocheir > Eriocheir sinensis. Next base: position 33,387 of record NW_026111161.1, on the reverse strand, counting down.
GACTCTTGCACCACCTTGCCAGTCTTTGTTATTCTTGTAATGTTTATTTTTCACCTGCCAGATGCAGGGGTGCTGTTTCAGAATATCGATCATCATATGAGTGTTACCCGGAGTTCACTCAACGTTGTCTTCAACATTTTCAGCTTTGATTTGAAAGCAGCACGCAGTTGATGTTGCCACGTTCACGCCTCCTGCCCCCAAAATACCTCTCGCCAGAGTGGACATGCTTCTGGTCAACATATTTATTTCAAATTCTGTCTGTATGGATAAAATAGGCCCTAAATTCAGCTATGGTGCTATTTTTTCTTCATGTAAAATAGTAAATGTGGCATAAAATATGGATTAAAGTTGAAAAATCACCTGACCTGGAAACGGGTGCTGATTGGTCGTGACGTCACGATGCAGTCAGCAGGCCGCCAACTTTGTGTTACTCCAAGATTTCGTGTCGTGGTGTATGTTTCCAGTGGCTACCATTGCCTGGAGACGTAACCCGCAGTCGTCGGTGATTCGTGCCAATGTGCAAGAGTATATATATATATATCTATATATATCTATATATATATATATATATATATATATATAATATATATATATATATGGACAAAAGTACTCCACGTAAGATATTTCTGTCTGTGCTAGTGAATCCTGCAGTATTTTTTTTAGTTTCCCCTCGGACTAACTTTTCATCGTGAACTCAACTATTCTCTCTACTGTCACGTCCTCTGATCATAGAATATTGGTCTGCATTCGTTTTCTTCTTATTCATCTTCAGGCGTTGATTCTCTCTCTCTGACGTTCCAGAGCCATTGTTTTTTTCTAGGTTAGGCTTGGTAAATTTCCATAATACTGATATGAATACAACCTTGATTATTCTCTATAGTTCCCCCTCGGACTAACTTTTAATCGTGAACTCAACTATTTTCTGCAGAGCAGAGGCAAATCGTTTGATTTCACTCCCATTTTAATAATATAGCATATTTCCAACACTCTTAAGGTGTTCTGTAAGCACCTATAACATACCTGTTGGGTGCAGTTTGGAGCTGGAGTGGCCATAGCTGATGAAAAAAACAATGGACACAACACTAGTACTGTCGTCTGCTGTACTCCGCTTGAGCCTGATGACGTTACGAGCTAATTTTTGGTTTCTCCCCGTGAGATGAGAATATGTGATATCTCTCCAATATCCAGTCAACTAGTGATTTATAGGACGTAATTATGTGCACTACGTTATCATTGGTATGTGGCACAATGCATTTCTAGCCTCTTCCCAGAACCGGAAACATGTCCATTGCCAGCAGCGGCCTCATGCCCGTCCGTATTATGTTGTTTTTGTGAGTCCGTGGGCATACACGAGTCGCTTCATGAGTCGCCTCGTGAGACCTAGTGTGGAGGCGGCTTAAGGCGTGGTTCCCACTATTCTGTTTCTGAATCCGTCGACCGTCAGTGACGTCATCGACGGATCAGTTGCCCAAAGTGATCGGATGATCGGGATCGAACAGCAAAAAGTGACCACTGATATATATATATATATATATATATATATATATATATATATATATATATATATATATATATATATATATATAATTTTATGATATTGTGTTATGAGATGAAACAATAATTTCTAGGATTTGTCACAAGCATCAAATGCTACTTTGTAATTCATTCACCTAAAAATATTTTATTTTGTTTACCCACTTATTTTTATATATCAAATTGTACTGTAACTAAGTAACCCAAAAGTTTCAATTTTTTTTAATGAAAAGAGTCTCCTAATATGAGTATCTTGTGAATTTATGTCCTTCCTTTGACCTTACACATGTGGCTAAGAATGTGGCACTTGTGTAAGTGTTTTTTGCTCAGTGAGTTGAGTGGAATGTTTTGGAAAGTGCATACTAGTCATTCAAGTTGACAGTATGTTCTTTCTGGTTTGTGAGATTTGGTCTGTTGATGTTTTTAGACAATAGCATAATGTGAGTTTCCCTGTCAGCATGTAGATAAGAGTATGTATTAGCTTTTGCTGTTGTTATGCTAATGCCTGTATCTAACCATTTGTTAACAAAAAATATTTATATTCTTGTGGTAAAAAAATTGTAATGATGTTGATGTTCTTCATGGAATGAAATATGAAGGGTGATGATGAAGTGTAAACAAAATATGGCAAGGTGCCATTATATTAAACAGTTCCCTGCAGTGTGTAGGCGGGTGGATGTCATGTGTAGTGTGGCTGGTTGACATGTATGTGTGGTGTGTTTGTGGTGCTGTTTGGTATTATGTATGGTGTGAATGGATGGCATGTGAGGTGATGTGTGGTGTGGTGTGATGTAATGTATAGTTAGACTGGGTGTTATGCATGTGTGCTGTGTTGTTGTTTGTTGGGGTTTGGTATTGTGCCTGGTGTGAATGGATGTCACAATTTTCTTTGTTCCAGTGTTGTTAAGTTCATTTCCTTTAATCATTCCTCGTATATTAATCCCTCCAACTCTGGGACCATTTTTGATGCCATCCTCTGTATTCTTTCTAGTTTCTTTATATGCTTCTTCTTATGGGGGGATCACACTACCTCTGCATATTCTAATTTTGGTCTAATCATGGTAGTGATTAGCCTTCTCATCATGTCCTTGTCCATGTAGTTAAATGCTACGCCAATATTTCTCACCAAGTTATATGTGTCTCTAAAGATCCGATTTATATGACTCTCTGGTTGATTATCATCCCTCATCACTACTCCCAGATCTCTCTCTTCATGCACTTTTTTTAATGTTTCACCATGTCCCATTTTGTATATCCAGATTGGTCTTGTTTCACTTTTACCCATTTCCATAACATGACATTTTTTCACATTAAATTCCATCTCCCAATCCATACTCCATTTCCAAATTTTGTATAGGTCTTCTTGCAATATTTCACAATCTTCTTTGTTTCTTATATGTTGTTGTAGTTTAGTGTCATCAGCAAATAGGTTTATGTAGCTATTAACTCCTTCAGCCATGTCATTTACATATACCAGGAAGATTATCGGTGCTAATACTGAACCCTGTGGTACTCCGCTTTCTACATTTCTCCATTCTGATTTTATGTCCTTGACCACAGTTCTCATCTCCCTTCCCATTAGGTAGCTTGCCATCCATTTTTTCATACTTCCTTTCAATCCTCCTTTATTTTCCAGTTTCCATAATAGTCTTGTATGTGGGACTTTGTTAAAGGCCTTTTTCAAATCTAGATAAATACAATCAACCCATCCATCCCTTTCCTGTGTTCTGTCTGTCACTCTTGAGTAAAAACTGAGTAAGTTTGTAACACATGATCGGCCCTTTTGAAATCCATATTGTTTGCTGGTAATTAACTTATGCTCTTCTAGAAATTTAGTCCACTGTTTCTTTATTATTTTCTCACATATTTTGCACAAAACACTTGTCAGGGATATGGGTCTGTAGTTTGAAGGTTCATCTTTCCTTCCACTTTTATATATGGGGACCACTTCAGCCCTTCTCCACTCATTGGGCACTGTACCTGTTGCTACTGAGCATCTTATGATGTCGTATATTGGAACAATTAATTCATCTCTACATTTTTTTTAAATACACCCAGAGACTCCATCCGGTCCTACTGCTTTTCCCTCTTCTAGTTCTCCCAGTAATTTATAGATCTCTTCTTTGTTTACCATAATCTCTTCCATATGAACTTCTATTTTATTCTCTTGTGGCTCAATAAAGATTGTTTCTTTGGTAAAGACTTGCTGGAATTTTCTATTTAATAACTCTGCCATACCTTTAGGGTCATTGACTTCCACATTCCCGTCTCTCAGTCTTTCTATTGTTTCTTTCGGTTTAGTCTTCCCATTTATAAATCTGTAAAACAACTTGGGCTGTTCTTTGCATTTTTCCACAATATCCTTCTCATATCCCTTTTCTTCTTTCCTTATTTTCATATATTCATTTCTCGCCATTCTGAAGTCTTCTTTGTTTCTTTGATTCTTCCTTCTTTTTAGTCTTTTCCATGTTTTGTCCCTTTTTTCTTCTGTGTTTGCACATTTGGCATTAAACCAGTCCTTCCTACCCTTAACTTTGGGTCTGTATACGGGTACATATTTTTTGACGCCAGTGTTATAGGCTTCCATAAAGATATCATACTTTTCTTGTACTTTATTTTTTCTCAGTAACTCATCCCATTCCACTTTCTCGTAAAACTTCCGAAGGTTTTCCATGTCTGTCTTAATATAGTTTAGCCTGTTTGATTTGTAAGATTCGTCCTCTTTAGTAACCTCCACTTCTGTATCAATCTCTATGGTTACATGATCACTCTTGCCCAGTGGACATCCATACCTTAGTTCATCCTTGATGTATATTCCTTTTGTTAGTACTAGGTCCAGTCTTGCCGGTTCATCGTCGCTTCTGTATCTTGTATGTTCATTCACTCTTTGTATCATAAGATTTTCCATCATCAATCTTAGGAATCTATCTCCCCATGCGTTATCTCCACTATTACTCTCGAATATCTCCCAGTCAATCTCTTTACAATTGAAGTCACCAACTAGCATAACTTTATTGTTTTCCTTAAGCATTTTGCTTAAACTCCGTATAGTGTCATTGATCATAGTGTCGTGCTCTTCCTTACACCAAGAGTTTGTTCTAGGTGGTACATATGCGGTTATAATTGTCAACCTTTCCTTGTTTTTGGTTTCCATATTTACTTTCGCAATTTCAGCTTTACCTTCTCCGTATTCTACCACTTTCACTACTAACTCCTTTTGTGTCATAATCATCACTCCACCTCCCCCTTTGCCCATTCTATCATTCCTCCATATATCATAGTTTTTATTTATCTCTAATTTAATAGCTTCGTTCAGTTTGGTTTCCGTTAAGCATACGATCATTGGTTCTTTCTCCTTTATGAAATCTTGCAGTTCCAATTTCCTAGTTAGTAATCCATCTACATTTGTATACATCACTCTTAAACATTTACTCTTATCTATCTTTTCTAACTTTCGTTCTTGTTTATCCTCTCTCTTGTGTACCACTTTCTGACTCGGTCCCCTACTATTCTCCAAAAAAATATCTCCTTTTCTTCCACAGATCTTTCATTATTCTTCTCCTTCGCCTCTGCTAGTAGTTCGTTCCATTTCCTTCTTTCTTCTTCATTTCTATTTTTCTTTATGTATATATCCTTGCAATCTTCTGTTTCCTTTAATTTAGTTGTTCTGTACAAAATATCCTCAGCTGCCTTCTGTGATCTTAACTTTATTTTTATTGGCCTGGTCTTTCCTTCTGTGTATGGACCCATCCTGTGGATTTCCTCCACCTCTTCCTGAATACTTTGTCGTTCGTCATCATTTAAATTTTTTAGTAGGTCCTTAATTTATTTCAATTCCTCTTTATCTCTATTAGGCTTATATGTGATCATCTTTTCCTTCAAACTGAATACTATCACACTCTTCTTCTTGTCTGCAACTTCCCTGACTACTTCTTCATTTTTCTTTATTACCTTAACCACTTCGTTTTCTACATCTTCCTTATCTTCTTTCATTTGTTGCTCGATTACCTCTCTAAGATTCACGTTTGCTTTCTCACTCTCCACTTTCCAGGTCTTCATTTCACCCAATACCTCCTCCCTGACTCTTTTCTCCTCCTGGGTGACTAATTTCTTTAAACTTTCATTTTCCTTTATAACCTCTCCCAGTCCATCTTTCATCGACTTTTCATATTCTGCCACTTTTCCCTTCAACTCTTCATTCTCTTTGATCAGTTGCTTCTCCTGTTCCTCCAATCCCCGAACCCTAGCTTTAAGGTCTCTATGGAATTCCCTATTTTGGGATTCCTCCATCTCTCTGTTTTTTATCATTCCGATCCACTTGTCCAGTTTTCTTTCCAGCATTAACATTCGTTTGTAAATAGTTGTCTCTCGGCTGGCGAAGCCAGAGAATGCCCTATTTTGTTCAGTTTCTTCATCACTACAACCGTACCTTCCTTCTGCACCTCGTGACGGTGTTGACCGCGTTAACTGCTCCTCCTCTCTGCTCATCTTTCTGGAATTCACTTATTGGAGACAGGAACCGACGCTTACATCCCTTCCAGACCCCATGTAAACACAACAACAACAGGCGATCAGCTGATTGCGGCACAGGGAGTGGGGCAGGAGCGGAGCGGCCGACGTGTTGTTCCTTCGGTGTCGTGTGTATGTGTGTGTGTGTGTGTTTACCTAGTTGCCAATTACAGGAAAAGAGCCATACTAGGCTCGTGCTGTCCTGTCCTGTCCTGTCTCCGTAACGCATATTATCCAGTTTGGCTTTAAATTCATGATTCGTTTTTGCACACACAGTCTCCTCATCAAGTCCGTTCCATGTTGTTATGCTTCTGTATGGAAAACTGTATTTCTTGATGTCTCTCCTACAGTCGCTCTTCTTCAATTTCTTACCATTGCCTCTTGTTACACTTCTGTCACGTACCACTAGGTCTTCCCTGTCCAATTTCTTCAACTCCTCTTGTATCCTGTACAATGTTATTAGGTCCTCTTTCTCTCTTTTGTTCTCCAGTGTTGTTAGTCCCAATTTCTCTATTCTTTCTTCCGAGTTTCCTGTAATTTAGTCGCTGCTCTTTGTATTCTTTCCAACTTTCTAATTTCTTTCTTCAATCTAGGTGACCACACTAATGCTGCATATTCCAGTCTTGGACGTATCATCGATGTTGTTAGTTTCTTCACCATTTCTTCATCTAAATATGTAAACGCTGCTTTTATGTTTCTAAGAAGATTGTATGTTTCCCCAGTTATCCGGTCTATATGTTTTCCAAAGGATAACTTGTCTGTTACGATCACTCCCAGATCTTTTTCTTCAGTTTTTTTCATGGTTCTTTCATTACTCAGAGAGTAGTTCCCCGATATTCGTCTACTGCTCTTACCAAACTCCATCACGCTACACTTCTCTGTATTGAATGTCATTTCCCATTTGCGTGACCATTCACTTATTCTATCGAGATCTTGGCTCAGGGCTACACAGTCTTCTTCATTAGCCACCCTCCTCATTATTTCAGCATCATCAGCAAACATATTCATATAGCTTGTCACCCCTTCTGTCATGTCATTAATATAAGTTACAAACATAATCGGAGCCAACACCAATCCTTGGGGGACTCCACTGGTCACTTCCATCCAGCTTGATTTATTATTCCTGATTACTGTTCTCATTTCTCTCTTCATCAAAAAGTCCATATTCCAATCCAATATTGAACCACCCAGACCTCCAACATGATTAAGTTTCCATATTAATCGCTTGTGTGGTACTTTATCAAGCGCCTTCTTTAAGTCCAGATACACACATCTGCCCAACCGTCCCTTTCCTGTATTATATCAATTACTCTTGAATAGAAGCTGATCAGATTGGTTACACAAGACCGTCCTTCTCTGAATCCGAATTGGCTATTTGTTAATATACTTTTTTCTTCTAAATACTCCACCCATCTGTTTTTTATAATTTTCTCACACATCTTTGCTACTACACTTGTTAATGACACTGGCCTATAGTTCAACAGGTCTTCCTTACTTCCTCCTTTATGTATTGGGACGATGTTAGCCCTCTTCCAGTCTCTCAGTACCTTCCCTTGTGCTAGTGACACATTAATCAAGTTGCTTAACTTTTCAGCTATTTGCTGGTTACACTTTTACCACCCAATTTGATATATCATCCGGTCCTGCTGATTTCCTCGCATCCAGTTCTTCCAATAATTTCCTAACTTCATCTGGTGATGTTTGTATTCTCTCCAGACCCACTCTGTTCCCCGGCACTGCATCTACACCTTCAAACTCACTCTCCCTTGTGAACACTGTTTGCAAACAATTATTCATCACTTCTACTATTTCACTTATACTATCAAAAGTTTCACCATTAACTTTAACTTTCTGAATCTCATCTCTATTTTTCAACTTTCCATTTATGAACTTATAAAACAGTTTTGGCTGGTCTTTGCACTTATCTACAATATTTTTCTCAAAATTCCTTTTTTCTTCTCTTCTTACTTTGACATAAGCATTCCTCTTCCTTTTGTACTCATTCCATAGATCCATCCTCCTATTTTTTCTCCATTTGTTCCATGCCTTCTCCTTTTCCTGCTTGGCGTCTACACACTTTCTATTGTACCACTCTTCTCCTGATTTCCGGCCTTCTTTCATCCTTGGTACCTACTTTTCCACTCCTTCATTGTAAATCCGTAGAAAGATAGCCCATTTTTCCTCCACATTTTCAGCCTCAAAAAAAGTATCCCATTGTGCTTCCTCAAAATCCTTCCTGAGTTGTTCAAAATTTGCCTTATTAAAGTTGGGTCATTCTTTCCTGTAGTCCTCATTCCTGATTATTTTACCTCCTTCTCGTAATATGTACTCGATAAGTACGTGATCGCTCTTCCCTATAGGGCTCTTATAGTTCATCTCCTCTAAGATATCCGGCTCCCTGGTGATTATCAAGTCCAATCTAGATGGCTCGTCTTCTCCTCTGAATCTTGTATTTTCCTCCACCCACTGTGTGAGGACGTTATCTATAACCAATTCCAAAACCTTGTTCCCCCATGAAGCTTCACTTCCTTCTGTTGACCAGTTTTCCCATGACACTTCCTTACAATTAAAATCCCCCATTATCAGAATCTTATCCTTCTCCAGCAATCTCCTTAGGGAATCCAATGTGTCTTCCAGCTTCTTGTACAATTCTTCTGTCCATGAGCTGGTTTTTTGGGGGGACATACACCACTATGATATTTTTGCATCCTCCCCTTTGCAGTTCTAGTCCCACATTTAAGACCTCCGGTTCCCCTTCGCCATAGGTGACACTCTCCACAGTCCATTCTCTTTTCATCAACAGCATCACTTTTCCTCCTTGTTTATTTTCTCTATTTCTTGTCTATACATTATATTTACCATCCCCTAAGTTGAATGCATCTATACTGCCAGACAATTTGGTTTCCGTAATCCCCATAACACCTGTTTTTTCCTTGCTCAGGTAATCTCCTATTTCTAACATTGATGATATTAACCCGTTCACATTAGTGTATGCCACCTTCAAGCTGTCTCCTCTTCCCTTCTGTACCACTTCCTTAGGTCCATGTCCATCACTCTCCAGAAAAACTTCTTTTTTTTCCTCTTCTGATCTTACATTAGTGTATACACCTTAAGCTGTCTCCTCTTCCCTTCTGTACCACTTCCTTAGGTCCATGTCCATCACTCTCCAGAAAAAAAACTTCCTTTTTCTCTCCTTCTGATCTTCTCCTTCATTCTTTTCATTAGCTTGATTCTTCAATTCTCTTATTGTGCTCCTTTCCTTCACACTTGTGTCCTTTCTTACCCAGACTTTTTTGTAGGCCTCTGTTCTTGCTAACTTCCATGCCTTTCCCACCACTTCTTCCGCAGCAGCTTGAGACCTAAATCTAATTTTAACTGGTCGTTGGGCTCCTTCATACTTTCCAAGCCTGAATACTTCTTCGATCTCCCCTACCAGCTCATGATCTTCCTGAATTGCTTCAATTACTTGCTCCACTGCCTTCCTTTCCTTCTTTTCCCTTGTATGTCTGACTGGCATGTGCTGTTCATTAATGCCCACCACTATTACAGACTTCTTTTTTTCAGCGGAGTCCCTCACTATTTCTGGTTTTTCTTTTATCACCTTGATCACCTTTTCAGTTATAGCTTCATCCTTAGCCTTGACTTGTTCCTCCACAATTTTCTTAAAGCTAACGTTCTCCTTTTCTTGCTCCTCTTTCCAGACTTTATGCGTTTCCTTAAATTCCTTGACTTTAACCTCCGCGTCTTCTGCCTTTTTCTCGTTCAATGTTACCTGCTTGTGCAGGTCATTATATGCATTCTTCCAAACATCCTTCTCTGTCTTCAGAATGTCCACCTCTCTCTCCAGTGTCCCCAGTCTATCTCTTATATCCTTCATCTCCCTTTCCAAGTCTATGAGCCTCCTTCTCAACATACCGTCTCTGTCTCTGGTTCTCTCCATGTCATCCGCGAAGCCCTCACACTCAAACTCTTGCCTTTTTGCTGCCTGTCTTGTCCTGACCCCTGCGCCCAGCGGTGTAAACACTGCCAGCAGGAGGGTCGGTAAGGCCGCCGCTCCCGCCTCCTCCTCGCTCATTTCTTGATGTTGTACACTGTCAACAGCCTTTGCTTCTTCGGGACAGCACGATTGTACCCTAGCACAGCCCCCACCTTAGTAATTCACGTCCAGGATTTAATCCCATGCAGCTGTGGTGTGAATTTGGAGCATGTCTGGAGATCAGTTGTGTCCATCTGTGTGTGTGTGTGTGTGTGTGTGTGTGTGTGTGTGTGTGGATTGTTATGTAAGGATCATCAGTAAAGTTTTTTTGGATGGTGTCTTTGGTGTTGTGTTGTAGTGTGTGGCTTGGTGGATGTGGTTATGTTTTTTTCCATGTTTGGCAGGATGTGGTTATGTTTTTTTCCATGTTTGGTAGGATGTGGTTATGTTTTTTTCCATGTTTGGTTTTCCATGTTTGGCAGGATGTGGTTATGTTTTTTTCCATGTTTGGCAGGATGTGGTTATGTTTTTTTCCATGTTTGGCAGGATGTGGTTATGTTTTTTTCCATGTTTGGCAGGATGTGGTTATGTTTTTTTCCTTGTTTGGCAGGATGTGGTTATGTTTTTTCCTTGTTTGGCAGGATGTGGTGATGGTTTTTCCTTGTTTGGCAGGATGTGGTGATGGTTTTTCCTTGTTTGGCAGGATGTGGTGATGGTTTTTCCTGGTTGGGCAGGATGTGGTGATGTTTTTTCCTTGTTTGGCAGGATGTGGTGATGGTTTTTCCTTGTTTGGCAGGATGTGGTGATGGTTTTTCCGTGTTTGGCAGGATGTGGTGATGTTTTTGCCTTGTTTGGCAGGATGTGTTTAATTTTTTTCTAGTGTGGCTGGATGTGGTGTTGTTTTGTTTTGTGTTTTTGTATTTCATGTGTTTTTATCTAGTTGTAGTTTTACAGGGCCTTGGTTTACGCTTGTGTGGTCTCGTCTCCATATCTATATTTGTCCAGCTTTTCCCTAAAGTTGTGGACACTCTTCACTGATACTAGATCCTCTCTTAGTCTGTTCCAAACCTCTATGTTTCTTTGCGGGAAGCTATATTTCTTTGTCTCTCAAGCGTCTTCCTTTTCTCAATTTTTTAACTGTGTCCTCGTGTGTTGCTCTTGTTTATTTATCTTAGTAATAACTCTTCGTGGTCTATTCCTTTTTTTTTTTTTTTTTTTTTTTTTTTTTTGCTTAATTTATAAATTTGTTTTAGGTTTCCCCTTTCTCTTCTTTGTTCCAATGTTTGCCGGTCCATTTCCTTTTACTTCTCTTCATATGACAATCCCTCCAGTTCTTGAACCATTTTTGTTGCCATCCTTTGCATTATTTCTAGTTTTTTTTTATGTGTTTCTTCGTAAGGGGAGACCACAAAGTTTTTGCATATTCCAATTTTGGTTTAATCATATTGGTTATCTTTTTCATCATGTCCTTATCCATAGCTGGGCACGATAACAGAAAACCTTATTCCCGATAACCGATAACTGATAATGGAAAACCTTATCGGCGATAACCGATATTCGTTAACTGGAAACACAAATATAGGCGATAACCACAATTCCGATAGCGATAAGTCCGATAGGCGAAAATGATACTATATTATTTCCAATAAAAAAACATAGATGAATTCAAATTTTTATTACTTGTATTTTAGAAAACTTACAAAACCTGAAAACCATACGTTGACACGTACCTATGGACGGTAATACTAGAAACGTCTGAACCGTGTTGTGTTATTTGGTGTCCCCACCGTCAAATGTTGGCGCTTTTGTTTGTTAACACTGGTCTCTCGTGAACTGTGCATGCTCAGTCCAGCAAGCGTAGTCCGGTACAATCTCACAAAGCTTTTTAACCGTAATTAAGTGGTGCTGGAAGTCAGAATCAGACATACAGTACCACTTCCACCATCCCTGCTGTTTCTAGAACGACACTCTGTGCGAGTTGTATTTATATGAAAAGAGTGCCATTTTAGAAACAGCGAGGATTGAGGTACTTTATGTCATAATGTGTTAAAAATCTTTATGATACTCTATAGGGCTACACTTACTGGTCTGAACATGCGTAGTTCACGAGAGACCAGTATTTGTAAACAAAAGCGCCAACATTTGACGATGGGACACCAAATAACACAACACCGGGTGCCTTCAATACCATGGCATGCTCACAAATGAATATGGAATATCAAATTTGAGGCAGTGAACAATCATTTTGGGGGGCAAAGTTAAATGATTTTTCTTTTTGATATATTGATTTTTGAGTCTTACATAAAAAATATAAAAAATAACCTATAGTGTTTTAATGGTGATGATCAAAGTATGAAATATCTTCGGTGAAGATATTTCATACCCCGAAGTTTTTTCATACAACACCGGGCGCCCGGGCCACATGTAGGGAGGAGACTACGTTTTTTTTCTGAGTCGGAAAAAAGTAGCGATTATCGCCAGTTTGGTTACAAAAGTAACGAAGATACCGATATATATTTAAATAAGTAGCGGATGGCCGATAACCCGATTTTGTTATCAGCGATAAAGTATCGCGATAACTTATCGCGATAACGCCCAGCTATGTCCTTATCCATGTAGTTGAATGCTATTCCTATGTTTCTTTCCATTGTAGACGTATCACTGAATATCCTTTATTCTTTTATCAAGTTGGTTTCTTTAGTAAACACTTTCTGAGAATTTTTCTTTAATATTTCTGCAATGTCTTTGTCCTTTTTGTACATTTTTTTTTTTTTTAGCCTTTCCACTCCTTCATTTCTTTTTAACTTCATGTTTACATATTTATTTAACTTTTTTCTTGACATTTAAAAACTTTTTTTTCAAATCCAGCTTCCTTCTCATTATTTTCACATATATATATATATATATATATATATATATATATAGATATATATATATATATATATATATAGATAGATATATAGATAGATAGATAGATAGATAGATAGATAGATAGATAGATAGATAGATAGATATTGAGAGAGAGATTTGGCTTTTTTTTTATTTTTCTCCATGCCTTATTTCTATATCTTTTTTTTGTTTCACATTTCCATCCAAACCTCTCATCATTTCTTTCTTCATCTTCTCCATGTTTTTGTTTTTCTCCCTCACACTCTGCTCCCTTTTCATTTTCATTATTTTTATCTCATCTTTCAAGTTTTTCCTTTTTTTATTTATGCTATATCTTTCTAGTTTTCTAGTTTTTCCTTAGCCTTAGTCTGTTTTATTATTTCCTCCCTCAAGTTCTGTATCACTTTCTGGTCTGGCACGGTTGTCATTGGTGGTGTGGTGTAGTGTGGCTTGGATGTCATTGGTGCTGTGATGTGTTGTGGTTTGGTTGTCATTGTGTAGTCTTGGCTGACTATGCCTGATGAATGAACCTCCCATAACCCACTAAGCCACAGGTACCTCTTTTGCTGACTTGGTAAGGAGTGGCTCTCCCGTCACGCTGGTTGTGGGTTCAATCCTGGCAGCCGAATACCATGATCTTGATTAATTTCTCTTGTGTTTGATACATGCAGAGGTCATGTTGGAAATAGAGGAAGTAGAAAAATAAACTCCTGGGGTATGACAGCGGTGGGCATCCTCTCCTGCAGTTCTGCTGAGTTTCCCAGAGTAACAGGTAGAGATGGTACATACTCTCGAGGGTAATAGAAAATGGTGGTGTGGTGTGTTTACTTGTTTTTGATATGTTGGAGTTGCATTAGTTTTGAGTTGTGTTGTGGTGTGGCCTGCTTGTCATTATTGTTGTATTGCTTGCTTGCTTCCTTGTTATTCGTGTGGCTTCGTGTCATAAGTTTTTTTTTTTTTTTTGTGTGTGTGTGTGTGTGTGTGTGTGTGTGTGTGTGTGTGTGTGTGTGTGTGTGTGTGTGTGTGTTTTTTCTCAGGTGTTGAAAGATGTAGGTGCATTTTTTGTTGTGTTGACAGTTGTTGTTATGTTGTGGTTTTGGCAGGTTTCGTCAAGTTGTGGTGGTAGATGTTTCTGTTTCAGTGTGTGCAGGTGGCTTGTGTTTTGTTTGCAGGTTTAGATTGTGTTGTGTGCAGGTGTGGTGTGGCTTGTGTTGCATGGATTTTATTTTTTTTTTTTTTTTTTTTCAATGAAGGGGGCAAGGGCAAAAGAAGAGGTAAAAAAGCTCACTAATCACTGCTCCCACAGCAAATAGAAGTTAAAATTGGCTGAAAGAGAGGTCCATTTTGGGTGGATAGGTGTCTTGGGAACATTCTTGAAAGAGGTCAAGTCTTAGGCAGTAGGAAATGCAGATGAAATTAGACTGTCCCAGAGTTTACCAGTGTAAGGGATGAAAGAGTGAAGAAGCTGGTTAACTTTTGCATACAGGGCTTGGACAGTATAAGGATGGATGAGCTAGAGTAGAAAGTCAAGTGGAGTGGTGCCATGGGGAGGGTAGGCATGCAGTTAGCAAGTTCAGAAGAGCAGTGTTAATGTAAATAAATATAGAAGCTATACATAGAGTCAACATGGTGGCAAAATGTAAGAGGTAGAAGACTGTCGGTATGAGGAAGAGACTCTAATCTCTCCAAGAGAGGTAAGAGTGGACCCCCACACGTGAGGTGCACACTCCATACGAGGGCAGACAAGGCCCTGTGTACAGACAGCATCTGTGTTGTGAAGAACGTGGAGCCGATACAAAACTGCTAACTGTGATGAAGCTGATGTAGTGAGAGGAGTTATGTAGTTTTCAGTTGAGATTTTGTGTAAATGATAGGACTGATGATGTTAAGTTGACAAGCAAAGTGTTCAAAGCATTGATGATAAGTGTTTGAAGATTGTGTTGAGTTGATTGGTTAAGTAAGTGATGTTTGAGGTTTGCAGGAGACCATGTTTTTCCTGTTCCAATTGGGAATGATATTAAGGTCTGAGGTTAAGCATTCTGCAGCCTTTAGCCTGGAATGGTATAGTTCTGTTGGGATGGCTTTCTGGCAAAGAAGTTGAGGAATGCATAGTATAATCATTGGCCGGCGTAAGAATTGGTAGGACAGTTCGTTTTTGAAATATCATCAATGATTGATCAAATATAGAGTGGGTGACAGAACAGAGCCCTGTGGGACATCACTGTTGACAGGTGTGGTTTGTACTGTGTTATCAGGTGCTGATTTTGTTGTGGTGTGCAGGTGTGGCTTTGTTGTGTGGACAAGGCTTGCTTCTGTTGTGTTGTGTGCAGGTTTACATCCTCTGACCCACTGAAGGCGTTGCTTCTGGCATTTTGCTTCAGTTCGGTGGGACGACCTGAGGATGTAATTTTCAATTCCTATGGAATGATTACTGCTTCCAGGAGAGAGACCCCTCCGTGTGTGCCCAGCGCATCACAGAGGTGATTGTCTCTGGAATGGAGGCATACATTCATGTTCTTTCTCTACTTCTCATGCTAAAAGACTTGTTTTAATCATGCTTATTCTCGTGCTATTAAAGATAGAGGCAGCTCACAAAGGTTCCAGAGCCTTGAACACCCATAACTTTGACCTTTACATTTGAGCCCAGAATCGTGCCAAATCTATTCTCTGACTTACAAAACTTCTTTATTAATAGAAAATGTCAACATCTTGCTTCTTCTAATTCTTCAATTGGCTTCTGGCATCTAGCCAAAAATCACTCCTCAGATATAGCTTCTGCCTCTTTCCATCCTCACCTTAACCCTCACGGTAGCACTCCCGTCTAATCTGTCTCTAAGGCTGAACTCTTCGCTAAAACTTTCTGTAAGAACTCCACCTTGGACGATTCTGGGCATATTCCTCCTACTCACCCCCCTCTGATTCCTTTTATGCCTGTTATTAAGATTTTCTAAATGATGTTTCTATGCCTCTCTGGCCTCAA